>NW_024716703.1:20358525-20576025 GCF_018991925.1 Homarus americanus | reverse complement strand
GTTTTCTTTCTTTCAGTTACTTTGCTGGAAAGTATTATGAACTATAAAGAAAATAAGCACAAAGATTTTATTTGAAAATATTGTACAATGGCTGGTTTGCTTAGGGTTTTATTTATCTTATTCATTACTTACCTACTCATATGTGGAAAAAAAACAAGAGGGGGTGGTGACTGGCCTTATATGTTATATACTCTCCGACCACTAAATGTTGACAATGAAGAGAAAGAAACACTCACCATAAGGGAAGGTGACTTTTGTGGTAACTGTAATTGTGATGAAGTAATAGGCGACACAACTGTGAAGACTCCATTATCAGCTGTTGCAAGTGGTCGATTGCTCGACACGAACATGGACGTTTTCTCTGTGAACGATAACGGCCAGCCTCAAGGAGCAGCAAGGCGGACACGTGAAGTACAAGCAAGTCAAGATATGATGAAGTTTTTTCACAACCTGGGCCAAATGACAATGGATATTGTTGATTTGTTTAACCTCAAGTTCCTCACCATCTACACCAGTAAGCCTGTAGGTAAGTAGTTCTTAGTAAAAATGTTCTGCGTTTGTAACAATGATAAAAAAAATGTTTTATTTTTCCTTTTCTATTCTTTTATTTTCTTATTTCTTTTCTGCTTTTTCTTTATTCTTTCTTTATTATCAAATTATCTTTTCTTCTGTATTTGTTATACTTGTAAGACTAGTGAGATGGGGAAGATTGGGGGGGGGGGGCGAGAGAAGGAGAGAGGAAGACCTAGGTGAGGTCACCTGGGAACAGTCACGTCAGTCACCAGTAGGAAGGAGTGAGGTCATAGATGACACAACAATTGATCATGACTATAATATATTCACTAGTATACTACATAAAGCACAAGAACAAAATATACCATACAGAAAAATTAGGTCAAATAAGAATGAGCCAAGGTGGATGACCAGAAAACTTAAACATGACATAGGAACAAAGAAAGGAATATATAAGAAATTAAAGGGAGGGAGGAGCAGCTCAGAAATAGGTATAATGAACTATCTAGGGATGTTAAGAAAAATGTAAGGAAAGCAAAGAGAGACTATGAAATCAAAATAGCAAGAGAATCCAAGGCGAATCCCAAGGGATTTTTCCAGTTATATAGAACAAAGGTCAAGGACAAAGTTGGGCCTTTAAAGTCAGGGAGGGGAGAAGTGATAAATGGCAGTGAAGAAATAAGCAAAGCATTGAACAGCTGCTTCTTATCAGTTTTCACAGAGGAAATTCCAGATGAAATTCCAGAGGTGGAACTGATATTTAAGGGAAAGGAAGAAGAGAAATTAAAGATTATCACTATCAGAAAAGAGGATGTTCTTAAGAAGATAAATAAGCTAAAGAAAACAAAATCCCCAGGGCCAGATGAAATTTTCCCTCGAGTCTTGAAAGAGTGTAGGGAACAGATTAGCTGACCCCTCGTAAACTTATTTACAAAATCATTAGACACCGGAGTTGTGCCAGACTTGTGGAAACAGGCAAATGTAGTACCCATATTCAAAAAGGGAGACAGAGCATCAGCGTCAAATTACCGGCCGATAAGTTTGACGTCAGTAGTGGGGAAATTTCTTGAATCAATTATAGAACATAAGAACATAAGAATGGAGGAAACTGCAGCGGGCTCATTGGCCCATACTGGGCAGTCCCGTTTACACCCAACCCCTATTGCTCATATAAGATAACATCCGATCTCATTTAGAGAAAAGCAAATTAATCTACGACTCTCAACATGGGTTTACAAAGAGAAAATCTTGTCAAACAAATCTGCTGACATTTTTTAGGAAAGTCTTCGAGGTAGTACTGTAGATAATGACGAAAATTACGATGTTATTTACTTAGACTTTAGCAAAACATTTGACAGAGTACCGCATCAGAGGCTTCTGAGAAAAATTAAGGCTCATGGTATCGAGGGGAAAGTTTTAAATTGGATAAAATCATGGCTCACCGATAGAACGCAGAGGGTCAGCGTAGATGGTGTTAAATCTGAGTGGGGTCGTGTAACCAGTGGGGTTCCCCAGGGGTCAGTACTAGGCCCACTCTTGTTCATAATCTACATAAACGATCTAGATACTGGGATCAACAGTGACATAAGCAAGTTTCCGGATGACACCAAAATAGGGCGGCAGATTAATTCAGGGCAGGATGCAAATGCATTACAGGAGGATCTAAATAAACTGCAGGGGTGGTCTGAAAAATGGCAAATGAAATTCAACACCAGCAAGTGCAGCGTACTTAATATTGGAAGAACAAATACTGTCAATGTATACAGCCTTAACAACATCAACCTAGAGAAGTCGACTTGTGAAAGAGACCTAGGGGTACTTGTAAGCCCGGACCTACGGCCTAGAAAACAGTGCGTTAATGTTCGAAATAAGGCAAACAGAGTATTGGGTTTTATATCTAGAAGTGTAAGTAATAAGAGTGTAGAGGTCTTATTGCAACTATAGCTTGCGCTAGTCAGGCCGCACCTCGATTATGCGGTTCAGTTCTGGTGCCCTTATTATAGAATGGATATCAATTCACTAGAGTCGGTGCAGCGAAGAATGACGAAAATGATTCCGGGACTTAGAAACCTTCCATATCAGGATAGGTTAAAGAAACTAAACTTGCATTCCCTAGAAAGACGAAGAGTGCGGGGAGATATGATAGAAGTATTCAAGTGGGTGAAAGGAATCAATAAAGGTGATATAGATAAAGTTCTTATAATATCCGAGCAGGATAGGACTCGGAACAACGGATTCAAGTTGGATAAGTTTAGGTTTAGGAGGGAGATAGGAAGGAACTGGTTTACAAATAGGGTGGTGGACGAGTGGAACAAGCTTAGCAACCTTGTAGTAAGTGCTGGAACGCTGGAAAGTTTCAAAGGGAGGCTGGATAGATTCATGGATGATAGAGAGTGGTAGTAACTCTTGACAGGAGCTGCCATGCACAGGCCAACCGGCCTATTGCAGACTCCTTATTTTCTTATGTTCTTATGTTTAAGGCTGGCTGAGGGGTATTAATGAATGTGGTCAGGGGTGGAGGCCTACAGTTGGTCCTCACACCAATGGGAGACTGATGTGAGGGGAGAGAGAGAGGGAGAGAGAATAACTGGGGAATAATGGCATACCCTGTGCTAACTGGGAACAGGGATACCAGACGTTAGGTTATGTTATTTCTTATGGGTCACTGTATCACTGCATAATACCAAAGACATGCATGACAATGTTTTACTCAACACAAGGAAATTGAGAACTGATCCTAACGGTTCTTCTTAACGACGCTACTCAAAATGAACAGTTACTCTTAAAAACAATAACCTGTCTTCCTAGATAGCTAACCAGGGGTCACATGAATCACAATACATTTCGTGAAACGGGGGTGCAAGCCAGCGCTTTGCCCCCTACCTCCCCCCAAATGACGCCCCTGCCCACAATTAATTCACTCCAAATTCAGACTGTTTTTCAAACTGCGTCGCCCACAAAGGGACGTCACCTCTTCATGACGCCACGTCTAACAGGTTTTCTTATTGGTTCAGGCCTAAGGCATTCACCTTCACAGGTCGCTGCGATTGGCTCATGCTTGGCGGGAACACTCATGACATTGTTACACGTTACTATTGTACCAGTTTCTATTATTCAACAGATTGTTCCTGCAGTCACAGGTCCGGTGTTGGGTGATGGTATTGTTTAGGGTACACTTCATGGTAGTAATGGGTTATGTTTTTGAATGTAAGTCCGGCGGCGTAGCAAGAATAAAGTAGATATACGTAAGCGACAAGTAGCTAAAGCCATGGTTGCCAACCCACGGACATGATGAAGGCATCTTGACTGATTAAGCGAGCTGAACATGAATTGAAATCGCAATGTCGTGGGTTTTTTTTTAGACTCCTGCTCCAGCTCTCAGTTTGTTTGGACCATCCGGGCTTACATGTAAAATTTTCAATTATGATTTATGACAACTTGGATCAAAACTTATTAGACCTTAGGTTAAGTTTGGTGTTTATATTCAGGCTGCAGCTAAATGTCCATGAGCTAAGGAACCTCTTAGGGTCAAACATACGAAGGCCGTTTGTTTTCTACTCAAACTATGGCTGCAGAACACATAGATATCTACAGTACAGTAGTAATGGAACTGAGCCGGACGCAACTTTGTACGCATTAAAAAAACGAATTGATGTGCACCAATAATTTATCGTAATGTATCAGTACAGTATGTATACTCCCGTTCACTTATTTCTCACTTTCTTTCCAAAATATATAGTATAGTAGAACACGTTCATCACCTAATAGGATATCTTTCACTGTTTTTCACTTTATATATCCAGGAAAATATTTATGGGTAGGAAGTGGCAATAGACTCGGATCCAGCTCTCAATTTATTCGTGCTACGGAGAAACGGGTGTCCCATTTAACTTACAAAGCGGGTAGGTGGCCTTCTTACGCACGAGGCTACTGGGGCAATAGTACGCAAACACAGTGAGCTATATTCTAGAAGGCAATTATACAAACCCAACCTAGCTCTAGCCCGTAGAATAGTCTGGGTGGTTCGTGTTTGTTGTCGTATATTATATACATATCATACATGTATACTAGGCTGTATCAAGAATAATGAGAGTCAAATACTGCGAATATACTGTACATTGTACATGGCAAGAGTATGCGCTCCAAGAAAACGAGAAACTCTGTGTACTCAAAGATATATTTTGGCAATGTTATGAATAATGATTTTTAAAATCAAAACACTATATTGTGAACACCTAAGAATTAATTTTGGAATGTTGAAAACTTTTCCAAGACCTAGAAATATGATGAACTCGTTAAGATTTCTGGTTAATTGTTTCAGTTTTCAAAAAATGGTTTCAGTAAAGACATTTAAAAGTCGTAAATTCATTAGCAGGAAGTTCCTGGCTAAATTTGCTGCAAGGGGGAAAACAGAAGGTATATAATTTTAATGAGGAGTTTAAACACACACACACACACACACACACACACACACACACACACACACACACATACATTCGGCGTTTTTCCGTCGATGGAATCCGAGCGTTCAATTGCTGAAAACTCCTTCGGTGCTTTATCCACCATTTTCGCATTTACTCCGGTTTCCTCTCTCATAACCAACATTAGTGTAACCCCTAACTCACCCTTAACTAAACCTAACCTAACGTTAATGTAACCTCTAATTCAAGTTTAGTTGAACCCAACCTTAACATTACCCCTAACTTACCTTCTGATCCTATAACTTCAACAATAACCCCTAACTTAACCCAAGTTAAAACTAACCTAACGTCAACATGACACTTTAACCTTAATCAAAGCAAATGTTAACCTAACCTAGCTGATTTTGCAATTCACCCACGTTATTATTTTGTTCTGAGGATCACCGATAGAATGCTTAAATCACGCAAGGAAACCAGGGATGGACGGCAAAGTGTAAACTAATCCCTAATATAAACAAGGAGACGCTCGTGACATATCCACTGGCGTAACCCAGACCCAGAGAAGTTCCAAAGTCAGTGACCCGTTGTAACCACCATCACCATTGAAAAAAAATATATATATGCACATGGAAACACAGGTCACTTTTAAATATTGTACGCCCATTTTTACAGACACTGGGACACTTCATAATGGCCTATATTCTAGTAATCTCTGCATGTAAGAGAGCATAACAACGAGATCCTGCATGCACTAGACACGGTAAGTGAAGTTGAATCATGTTTTTAAGATTATCAGAGGTCTGTGTCCTGGATATAGTGACTAGGAATCTGAACCAACAAGACACTAGGAGCAGTAAAAAACATAACTTTGTAGTACCTAGTGTACACAATTGAAGCAAAATTTACTCTCTTTTTTCAAGTCATAAAGGACTGGAGTAATTTTCCTAATAGTGTGTAATCCAGTCATAGTATCAACCAATAAAAAAAAACAAAAAACCAAAAAACAAATACGTAGCTGATGAAGCTACAGCCAGTGAAGAGTGAATTTCGCAATACTGAAACGGTGGTTCGATTCCCGTTTGCTCCCAGTTCACCAAGCTGTAAATTGGGAACTGAGTTTACAACTTGGGGAAGTGAATGCGGTCGATTGCAGTACTGGCCATGCTGCCTCCTTGTGTACCCAAAGGCTTAGTATACAGTGTACTGTATCCACACTGCCCCTAACGGGTAGTTATGCCTATGGGATCCAATTTCACCTTCACTATTGTAAAATTTATAATCTATATGAAATTTTTTTTCTTGTGATGAAAATGTAAATAATTTTGATATACGTTATTTGCAGAGAGGATGGCAATGTGGTTGTCTGGAAGACCAAGGCTCACGTGGCAAGTCGCCTCCTGTTCTACTCTCACCCCCCCATTCTCTTCCGTCTCTCTTGAGCAAGGCCTTATCCTCATACTGTGTGATTTTAACTCAACGATAAACATTCTGGTGAAAGTAAGTTTTATTCTATCAGTCGTAGTTTCATAGTATTTGTTTGGTATAACTTGTGCAAAGTTTCTACCAACACGAAAAAAAACGTAAAACATACACTTTTGAGAACATTACATTAATAAAAAATTGTGATATGGTGCATATTTGGATCACTTTATGATGGAATTAACGGCCAGCAAAAAGTGGCAACAGGGGGATGGGTGTCTAACATTTTGCATGCGGCCAAGGACTACAACAAAGATCCATTTTAAAACTCATGGCCTCCAGTATTCAATAAGACTCAGTTCGTAGTGTTATCTGAGCAAACCTACCGTGGTGATGGACGACGCACTATAGTGCTTACCTCATTACTACCATACCTAAGAATAGGCTATATGGGTCACACATACTCTTGACCTAATAGTCTCAGGTATGGTCCACCATTCACCCTGAATGCCATAAATTAGTTCAGGCTAACACACCTATAAAATATGCAGAATTACTTTCACAGTCATCGTAGGTACCACTACCAAGTTCAGATAGGGAAATCCAAGTAAAGAGCGCTTTACCCACTTTCTGATGGCCAAACTTGTCTTTTTCTTTCTCTTTTTTATCAAACCACACTCCCTTAGTCATGACTTGTACTTAATATGTCAATGCTCACCACAATAACTGTTATTCTTTGTAGTAATGTTTCGAGTGGTAACCTAATGTATGGCATTCCAGTTGAGAAAAGATATGCCTAACATTATATTGTTGATCTTTATTGACATCTGACTAAACTATGATTAGGTGATTATACAGAGCCACGAATTATGAACATACCATATTTTCTTGTATAACCACATGCGACTCTGACATCGACATTCTAAAAAATATAATTATGAAATGGAATAGTGTAAAGCCATGGTCATTTGTCTCTGTTACAGATCTCAAAGAAGTATATATTTACTTGTATTCGATATTCTGTAAATTTCCTCGGTAACTGAAGCATGGCTGTACAGTTAGGCTCAAAAGTTCGCCCCCGCCCAAAATGAAGCAGCATCGACCACAAATGAGGTGAAACAGTCAGGGTAAGTCAGTTCGGAGACTCATTCCCGTGACTCGGTTTCACACCACGGGGAACGAACTTTTGTCCCAGACTGTATGTAAATAACTGGATAAAATAATTAAAGGCTGACAGGAAGGGAGGGATGTCGAGGTAATGTAAAAGAATGTAAGATGAAGGTCGGGGGATTTTTGTGAATTTGTGACTACAGTACAGGTGTGTTCAGTTACTATGTAAATATTTCCACAGGTTGGCCATAATTTTCTGTTAGTGTGTGTCTGTTTATGTATCTTAAGGTGTATTTGCATGTTAATATTCTTGGTGTACTTATATGTGCATATATATAGACTATGCAAGGTTTTCGGGATGTGTGAATGCATATAATTTTGTTTGTATACACCTGAATATGTATAAAGGTGTGTACATGAACTTAGGAATATCTAGTTCATAGCGTCTTCCTTTACAACTTTATCAAGAAAATTCTTATTATTATGAATCAAGACATATACCAAGCACTTTCAAGTGGCTGAATTACACACTTTTGAGTAAACGTATACCATTTGGCTTGGTTATTTACGGAAACGAGGCCCCATGCTAAAGAGGTAATATCGCGCCGCATTTGATACCAAGAGCGCAATGGAAAAGTCATAACAGCATACAACTTCTGACAAATTTATACTGTACTGATATCTAATTTGTCAACGATTACGCTGTCACTTTGGAGTAATATCAGTCGAAAGTGCCAAAAATATTAACTTATCGAATATATTTCTAAAATTGAATAGAGGCAGTTTCGAGATGAATTCCAGTTGATTAACACGTTAGATTTAAAACAAAATAAAAAATGAGGCTCATATTTTGGAATCAGGAGTGACGTAAGGAAATAAAAAGGCAACACGCTGTCGATTTACCTGACTTGCCTTGAACAAAGCGGTATCGAGCAGAATGAATAACACTAATGAACCCCACGCTACTACTTCCCCATCTTCCATTGTCCCTAATTCTCCCGGCGGACCACCTTCATTAGACGCCCGCTAATAGCCTATAACATTATATAATTGATTATTACCTTCTTTGGGTCCACTACGCATTTTTTTTCTTGAAATGCGGTTCATCTTATAGTTTAAGAAAAAATTAAGATATTAATAAAAACTCCGAGACAGTTTAATTGATTTTGATATTATTTGCATTACAGTCTCTTTATCAGCAATACCCATGGTCACTAACATGCAAAGACTCCTAGTATTAAATATTCTTTAACACAGTAGCGGCTGTAGTATTAGTTTCAGAAAAGGCGACTGGAAAATGAAACCTACAGCCTCAAGGATTTTCGGTAATCGGTGGATTCCAGACTTTCTTTGTTAGATTAGTCACTCTTGAGATCAAGGCTGATACGGTGTAAGACAAAATTAAGGGAGGAGAGATTTAAGAAAAAACAAAACAAATACTGTATACAGTATATACCATTAGTAAATCAACATTGGACTGTACAATAATAGAACGCAGAGACTTTTAAATCAAAATGTATGAGGGGAAGTTTATTTTGCCTCGCTTCTTGCTATTTTGCAACTTTATAGCCGTAATATATTAGCTCTCCTCGACATACATCCTTTAACTACCAAAACCCCTCAGGTATTGGGGTCTAAAGCTGTCCACTAGAGCCTCCCCTCCCCCCCCCCCATCCAATATCAGACTGTTTCCTATAAATATTATTCTCAGTAGTGAATCTGTCGTCAGTTTTATACAGTTGTGGATCACAGTATCTTTATGTAGTTCTTAAACTTTAACCAGTTTTGTTCGCATGCAAAATGTGCTCTAAAAACACAATAAAATTATCTTTAACTACTGTATGTCCATACCAAGCGTGTCCACACACACATCTCATATTCTCCGAATCTTAATAAGTGCTAATCTCAAATTCTATTGAGATTTAATAATCATGATCAACAGGCATCAGCAGAGGTCGGGCTGAGTACCAACGTATGGGTACTGATGAACCCGTCGCAGACCCTAGTGACCGCCAACTCAGGACTCTACCTTCCTATAGACTCTATGGTGAGTGAATGTCATCCTTTTTCCTTTTATTCTCTTCGCCACTGATCGGCTGTCGGTTAAGTCTCTGTTACGCAATGTTAGCAAGTATTGAGCATGTACAATGAAAGACAAAAGTCGTGTCGTAAAATTTGGTGAAAACATACGAGTATACCGAAGGGCTAAACTTTTGGTGGCTCTGCCTTGTGCAGGTAGGGGTCTTTCATAATTTTTCACGAGTTATATTTAATCTTCGGACAAAACCGCGACACGACTTTTGTCTTTGATTGTACAGTACTGGCTCCAGAATGTATCTATACCTGCTCCAGCGTTACTCAAGTCTGGTTTTAAAAGAGTTCATACTCGGTGTTGTTAAAACACTCTTTGCAGGTTATTCCACGAGTTCACAATTCTCCCTTCAAAAAAGTCTGCCCTCACAATTTTTTTTTTTTTAGATTTTTTTATATTGCCCCGGAGGGGGGTAGTTTATTGGCATCCCCTTACATCCTGTGCAAGGTGAAGCGCAAAGGCGTTTACAGTGCCCATCTGGGAAGCATGCGGAGTTCATGCTTGCCTTTATGACTCGTGCATTAAGGGCGTAAAAGCCTGTAGGGTCATGGGTTTTGTCAGCAATTTACATAAAATGACAAAGTGATGAGTGTGTGGGGGGAAATTTCCCGGTACAATTTATGTTAATGGCAAAGCGTGGCAGGTCCCTAATAATGTCAAGTGCCAGGCCATAGGCATTGAAAATATTGAGGGACATACCTTTTAGTGTGATTGTAGCGTCCTCGGAGATGTTTATAAACTTCAATTAAATCACTCCTTGCCCGCCTATAGTAGGAGCTATGCAGTTGCAAGCGTACTAATCTCTCTGGGTAACTGAGGTCATAATAACTTGACACAACTGAAAGATACCCAAGCCATCTTGGTACTCAGTATTACTATACAGGTGAAAGTTGTAATGACGGGCATCTAGACGCCATATATTTCTCATATAAAATTATATTGATGTTTGACAGGTAAGCCTATCACATTTGAGGCACCAAGTAACAAGACTGTTGATATTAGGGTGAATATTAATTATATTCTCAGGGGAATAGATAATGTCTTGTGTATGGAACAATTAATGTAGCAATATAGTGAATTATTACTGACTGAATTTCTCTTGTAAACATAAATATATGTTTAGGGTTTCAGCAGCAATTATAGGGAATACACGCATACACACACTAGGAAGGGTAAAGATACACTGCGAAATGCAAGGAGACATTGAGAAACGTACGTGGTTAGTGACCGCAGGGGGACCGTGACCAGAGGCAGATCGTGACAAACGTAGAGGACGTATGGCGGGTGATCATAAATAGGCCTTGAAAAGCGTTGGGAGGTGGAAACAAAGTATGTAGAGAGGCAATATGTCGCAGGGCAACCACACAATCCATCACAGTGATCCGCCAGATACACCTGATAACCATCTTTTCTTACTGAATAATGTATTCAAGCGGGAACTAAGTGCAACGTAAGGCCTATGGCCTACTGATAAAAGTAAGAGGAGCCACAAATTGGCTCAGGACAGTAACGCACAGAGGTCGGGATAGCGTGACACATGTCCTGAATAATCCATGTGCTACAGAGGTTACAATAATGTATAATACGTTTTGGGTTTCGGATAACACCAGCTTTACCCACTAAAGTGCCTCAAGAAGAGAGAGAGAGAGAGAGAGAGAGAGAGAGAGAGAGTGTGTGTTCCTGTCTTAGGTGTTTCTTTCCATAACAAGCCAAGGGAGAAATATGGCATTGATTGAATTAAACTATAATGTCTTTTTTTTATCTCTGCATTCATCTGGCAATTGATTATATAATTTTCTTGTCTTCATGGTTATATTCGGGGAGTCCGTCACGATCTTCCAACAACCGATCACTTAAATAATCATGTCCACTCACTAAAAGATTATGCTGCACCTTTACGGGGTTATGACACACCGGACCTGATAACACTCATCACGGCTTCTGTCGCAGTGATCGTTACGGATGGTTTCAGAGCCAAGGGTGCAGAATATTTTTTAGTGAGTATATTATACAGTATATTTATGTTTCTTGGTAATTCTTGTAAGTAAAAAAAAATAATTTAATCAAATATATAGTTAATACAGTACAGTGTTAAAAAATGTACACGGAAGAGTTTAACATTTACTTATGGGGCAAAGTTAAGTAGGCAGGCACCACACTGACACGTTCTTTGCTTTTTTTTTCAATTCTTTCAACAAAATTCATATCAATGTTAGATTTGTATAGGGCGACATAGTAACTACAATATTGCCATACTGGGGCTTTACAGCACTGGTATCCTTTCAATGTTTAGGAAAGTTGCACCTCCTTTGTATGGATAGTCTTCTACCCCGCTCCTTGTTTAACTTTGCTCCGCCTCCCCCTTAAATTCAAGTTATCAAAATATACCTCCCTCTCCCTGATGTGCCTGCCTCCCCCTTCCCGTGTGATCTTTTACCCCTCTTTGAAATGCTGGGATGTGTATACGTGAAGACATAACTCAGACAAAAGATAAATAGATAACATACTGTACCGTATAAATGAAGGTGAGAGGCACTATACACTCCTTGTTCTTTACTTCATTTGTGTGTGTAGAATTATGAATCAATTATTTTTCACCTACAAGCAATTTCCTAACGGTTTTCTCGTTAGCCGCTTGGGTGGGAATCCGCCTGCTCCAGGTAAGGTTCTCTGAGGTGTGTATAAACTTCTACTAAGTCACCCCTTGCCAGCTTATAGTATAAGCTAGACAATTGCAGGCGTTCTAATCTCTCTGGGTACTTGAGGTACCGTAGTGCAGTCACCAGTCTGGTGGCCCTCTTTTTGAACGCTTTCAATCAACTGACAGTCTCTCGATATCTTTGGGACCGGGTGACAGTACTCCAAACGGGGAAGCACCTCACCTTTGAAGAGCGTTACGAGGGACGGACCATTTAGCTGTCTGAACACCCTTCTACAAGACCTACTAGCTTAGTTGTCTGATTCACCTTCTCACAACGGTCCGAGAACTTCAGTTCGTTGTCAATATACACACCCAGGTCCTTTTCACATCTGGTCGCCCTTTATGCTGTTTATTTGTCCCTCCTTTGGGACATGACACGCCTTCTTATTGTTGGTTCGACCGAGGTACATACTCTTGCATTTCGTAACATTGAATCTTAATAGCCATTCCTTTGACCTCTCCTAAAGCTGACAAAGATCTTTCTATAGCTCTTAACAGTCCGTTTGGTTCTTAATTTCCCTGAATAACATGGCATTGTCCGCGAATATTTGTATGTAGGGGTGTATAACTTTTGGTATGTCATTTATGAAAGAAAAAAAAACATGCCTAGTATATTTCCCTGTGGTACCCAGCTTCATGGTTACTCATGACGATTTCGTCAATAATCACCACACACACACACACACACACACACACACACACACACACACACACACACACACTGCATGCGGTCATGAAGCAAGTCTCCGAATCTTGCTTGGATGCTCCCCCAATTCCGTATCCTTCCAGTTTAATTTTCAGCCTTTCATGGGATACGCTGTCGAAAACCTTGGCAAAGTTCTGATATACTGTATATTGTCACCATGCTCCAGGATCTGGGTCCAAACATCCCACACCATAAGTAACTGCGTCAAGCAGAAGCGTCCCGGCATAAAACCATGTTGGCGCTCCTTTTCTGGGTTGTTTCGTAGTAGATGTTTCATCATGGTATCTCTTATAATGTTCTCTATAATGTCTTGCATATTTTATTTTTCTGGATATTATTATACGAGAAATAATTAAAATATTGAATATCCCCCCGCCCATGTGTAGATAGCTACTATAGGATAATGCATGCATCTTCCTAAAATCTAATGGTTGATAGCTAGTTTGTTTACTAATCAAGAATACATGCTGAAAAATGTGATGAACCCTTCACCAGGTGCTGGAGGTGAGCAGCCCGACCGTCAACACGTTCGACCTACACGAGGTTTGGTCTTCAGGGCCCGAGAGGGATCTCAGGCAGGACCTTCTAGCTACCTGGAGTGCTAACGTGTTACTCGGGACAGCAGAACTGGAAAATAATGAGAGGCAAGACGGTCAACTGACAGATGGTGGGGGTAGTTCACACGAGCCAGAGAAATGGATCACAACAGGACGGCTGACAATATCCAACACACCTAAGTACGAGAGACGGCGAGATCTCACCGGCATCCACTTCGTCATCACGTCTATCAATGTAAGTCTTGCATCCGGGAGACACCACACATTTTTTTTCCTATACCAAATGACTAGCTGGGGTACCCGACGTTGTCCGGCCTTTTTTTTTTAATCTTTCAATTACATTAAGGCGGATTTTAATTTCTGCTCAAGCACCTTTACCGACGAGTTCTACAGCGCTCAACTTTTGTTCTTTAAATAACTGCCTTACACCATGGAATAGTCTATTATACTTGAAACTTAGGTGTATCATTATAAACATTGTATAAACATTTCTCTGACAAGCATGAGATGAAATTTGTGATTTCTTATACTAAAACCCAACCGGAGATGCAGCGCATACTATTTTTTCTTATTATATTACATTTGTTTTGTCATGGATTGACATTACATGCAGATTTTGACTTTTTTTCCCCTACATTTTGATCATACAGAAAGCATATTAGTTACTGTACTTTGCTTGACCTCGGTACTGTCCTTCAAACATGCATGGCAGTGAGAGATAGGTAAATTAAGTTGGGTTTGTTTGGTCTTAAAAGTGAAATCCGAAATTTCTTTAGAATTGAAGAAGCTCAAGAGAAAACTCAAATGCGTAAATTGCAATTCCCGGGACTACTGTCAAGCTAAGGAATGTATTTTTTTTCTGTAGTCTCTGAAATGATTATTGTAGTCGTTTTATATATATATATATATATATATATATATATATATATATATATATATATATATATATATATATATATATAATTATATTTTTTAGCTGATGCTACTAAGCTCATACCCATACATAATGTTCGATAAATATTGATATCACAAATTAACCCATATATATCTTTTAAGGCTACCCAGTTCTGACACACTTTAATGCCGAATTTAATTAATGTAAATACATAACTGCTGGAAAAAAATTAACTTTCAAGATATGAGTTGAAAAAGTTTGAAATAAAAACTATTTTACCGTCGAAGTCACAAATAAATTCATGCTTTCGGAAAATATGCCTGTATATGCCATTTCTACTTCTCTTTTCACTAATTATTGTGTATATTTAGACAAATGGCACCAAACATCAAGCAACAGATAATAATGACCATTTTATAATGAACTAAATCAAGTGTAAACACGACACTCGCGTAAAGGTGTCGTTTAAGACGAACGTTACTGGAGGTAGTGTTCTTGGCGGTAGAGCCCCGAGGTGAATTGATAACGCTTTTGTAGTACATACTCAGTTTACCCCCAACATAACCACTTTCATTTAGATCATTCATTCTCTATCCAGAATTGCAATGTATAGAACAGCGGAGGAAAGTTTGTGGTGAGAGTGTCGGGTAATTCCTGGGGCTGCTCATGTAATTATTTTTCACATAATTTAAGTCGTCATTGCTCCGTTTGGTGCCACCAGTCTGATCTAGTATCTGAATAGTACTCTGGACTCAGATTCTGAGGCAATCTTATTAAGTTAAATTTTCGTTGCAAATGGAGTTGAGAATACACATTCGCAGTAGTTACTGCAGACTCGGTGATACCTCGACACCATTTAAACAGCGGTTTGTTTTTCGTTGTTAAAAACGGAAAATTTGACGTGCTTCCTTGTCTCAACCCATACATATAATTTACTGACATACATGTGTGTGTGCGTGTGGTAAGTAATGAATGGGATCTGACCGGTAGGACTCGCGTGCCCACAACTCACACTACAGCAAGGACCTTGGTAGGGATGTGCTGAACGGTTTCTTCGGCGACGTTTGGGAGCTTCTCAAGCTGGAGATGAACTTCACGTGAGTAGTGGTTACCTCTTCTCCCTTGTATGCTAACTCATGATATTTGATGTATTCATGGGAGATAATTACCTTATTTATGTTGCGAATATTAGAAGTATCTACCGCTTAACCATATATCACTATCTTTTCTCAGTTGTCCAACTGTGAATCTCTTTCTCTTTAATGGCGTAGGTGTTTGTTTGTATTTATTTCCTCTTTTTGGGGGGGAGGGGATGCTTGCAGGTATTTGGTGATGACCCCAGCTGACGGAGAGTTCGGGTCGTTGAACAACAACGGATCGTGGACAGGTATGATCGGGGACGTGCTGAGTGGGCGGGCGCACGTCGTAGTGGCTTTCCTCTCTCAGACCTACAGCAGGGCACAAGTTATCGACTACTCCTCTGTTCTCATCAAGTTCAGGTCAGAGGCTTGTCCTGCTTCCAAGTCGCATTTCCCCCAGTCAAGTCACGAACACGAGTAGAGGTTTGCAAAGTTTTCACATTATTTCTTATCTTGGCTACCAGTCTCAGTTCAGTGGGTATCATCATGTGGACATCTAAAAGGGTAAAAGATGTTCACTTGTTCATTACGTCTGTCTTTAGTAGTTCCTCTGAAGTTCATATTACACCAAAATTCAGAACACTGGTCGCCTGGCTCTTGTTTGAAAACTAAATGAAACTTACTTTCTATCCTTGGTGTTCCCACAGTTATCGTATCTTCGCACGACCCCCCAAACTGTCAACTCTGTCCTGGACGTCCTACACTCGCCCCTTCTCCACTGGTCTCTGGATTGGGTTGCTGCTGTTGTTGATGATAATGGCAATGGTGTGCTGGGGCGTCTCCCATTGCTACCACCAGATGCTGTTGCCGACGAGTGTCGGAGATCAACTTCCTAAGGAGATCATGGGCTACCAGAAGTGGAAGAAGGATGCTCCTCTGCTCGTGTGGGCAGCCTTCACGCAGCAAGGTATTCAAGAGGCTCGTTTGGTGATCCTTGTATTCTTGATAAAGTACGCTCATTTATTGTGTGACTGTAGCAAATAACTTAAAGGTTCATTGATGTATACGAGTACGCAGAATATTAAACACATCTCTTGGGCCACATGGGAAATTGTGTTCATTGATGGCAGAGCTTTAATCTTACTTCATATCATAAGGAAACCAATTAAGTTTACATAAATGTTAGCTTGAATACAAAGTTTACTTTCAGACAAGCAATAATCATAAGTATGTTCTTACCACTTATCGATGTCTATGTTTAACCTTTTTATGACTGCATTACTATCATGAGTTACGTAAATGTGTTTTTACTCACTTTTTTTTTCGAATTTTGACTCCCCTCGTCTTCCATCTCATACTAAAAGTGCCTTTGTAATCCCATTTACGGACTGTGGCCAAGCTAACACAAATATCCCTGCCCTATCTCCTCTTTGGTGCAGGCTGGCCCACTGCTCCTGAAGTGGGACCGTTGCGTGCAGTGTTCTGGACGATGTACGTGGTTGGTGTAGTGGTGGTGGCAGCGTACTCAGCCACGCTGGTCGCTTTCATGACTGTGGTCGACGACGAGCTCCAATTCGACTCTCTGGAAGATCTCAAGATGCTCCCCAAGTATCGACTCGGCATACAGAAAGGTTCGATGCTCGAGGAGTATTTCAAGGTGAGTTGTTGGGTCATTCGTAAGGAGGACGGTTGTGCCAGGTCTGTTAATGTTCGGGACAATGTAAAAATTGTCTGGATTAGAGAGCTACCGGGTGGGGGGTGAGGGGGTAGGGGGTGTAAACAGAAATAATCTCTGACAGGTTTTAACCCAGATATCATCCTACAGGAAAACTTTGTTCGAGTTGATTAGAAAGAAAAAAGTGCAATATAATGAATGTTAATTTAACATCTACCCAACCAAATTTGGTTTGGGTTTATTTACATTTCATACAAAGGTACTCCCTTTACATAGTGATTAAGGATCAGAGTTAAAAATCTTGAAATTCGAGTAATTAGTGTTAATTAACGAGCCTTGAAATAGTTAATACCCTTAGGATATATTTTCTCAAGAATATACACTAACTTTACCATTTAAACATTAGTTTTCGCTTTCCAGTAAAAGGACATTTTGTCCCTGACCTATTACCTCAAAAATGCATCCAATTTTTAAACAAAGGAAAATTTAAGGGCATATAAATCGCTTGATATATAGAATTATGTACACTGGCCATATACAGCCGGTTTCACCCAGTTTCAGACAAGTCGACTTTTGTGCATTAAAATCAAAGGTACTAAGTCTGGATCTACTGTGTGTACAGTTCACGCCACTTACAAACCACACAGACTGGTGGCCTCGTAATTCCTAATTAGCAACTTCGTTGGGCCCATCCCCCCTTCACCTCCCGAAACAAACAAACCAGGCAATTAATCGGTGGTCAGCCAAGGTGTGAAGTCGATGCTTACCCCTGAACACGTTAGAATGGATATGTTTTAGAAACGAAAAGAAAATACAGGTAGTCGTCGACTACCTACACTGAAAATTTAAGCAAAAAGAAAATCAATTAGGAAAATTAAGTGTCAAAATTTAAAATTCCAGTGACTGTTAGAACAAATAATTATAAGAATTTCAAACTTTTGACTACAGAGCCTTAATCTGCACGCCGAGAAATACTTATACCCGGAGTTACATTTTGAGCAAATTTAGTTTTTCGGCCTAAAAGGATTACAGGATATACATTACATATATCTTTATTTATTTTTAGGTGGAAAATGTTATTACTGCATGAAATACAGCTATGCTGTTATAGGAATTATATCCCTCATTGAGTTATGACGAAAAATACTTGTGCATTTGTAAGACGTGTTTGTTTCCATACAAAATTTCTACAATGTCTTCCCTAGTAAAAAAAAAGAAAAGAAAAAAGAAGGGAATATGCTCAGCTCCGAGTTTTGCCCTTTTTGACCCTAAAGAAGAAACTTCTTTATCTATTAAAACTGATTCCTCTTGCAATGCATTTCATATTTTACAATCTACCCAAGACAGTTTACCTAAATACAGTATATGCACATCTAAAAGATTTCAAATCACAAACTCTTACTCTTAATCTACAAAGCTATATTAAATACAACTTCATTAGTTCTCTATCTTTAAGTATGTACTGGACAGGCGAAACCTCATTCAGTGCAGAATCTCTGAAAAAACGATATTTAATGTACAACTATTATTGTCGCAGAACAAGAACTTCCTGGAGTACTGGGAGACGCTCATTAAACCCTACTCAGATACACCACTGAAGTCATTTAATGATATTCGAGCTATAGCACAGAAGGATCCACAATACGCCTATGTAGGGACTTATGAGATACAACGGCTGGACCCTGTAGGTGCCTGCATCTTCAAGTCGGCCCGCCAACACCTTCTCTTCAACGACGGCGCCCTAGGCTGGCCCCGGGGCTCGTCCTATGTTCAGCTGTTTGACCACTTGTGAGTAGCTCGTTAATATAATTAATTTGATGCAATGAACTAATGAGAAATATAACCAATGGCAGCATCTGTGTGTGCATTGCGGGATTGATTCAAGTTTCAAAGTCAACGAGAGGCAAATGCGTCTTGTCTACCGTATGTCTGGAGAGGAGTTATGGCCGACATGGGCCTTTAACAATCAATCCACTGTTTTTAACAATCTTCTAAGTTTTTATATATCTCTGAGGACCCAGTTTTTAATTTCACTTATCCATCCCAGTTTCTGCCTTCCCCTGGGCCCCCTACCCTCAACTTTGCCCATTATTATTTGGTATTATTCCCTCATTGTAGGTGAATTAAAAAGCAATTATGAATATCAAAGTCTAGGTTAATAATATTGCCGTCTGTCGGTAATTCATTTTATTCCAGTAAAAAATATCACCTTCCTGACATACCCTAGTCCAGATAACGCGGGCCCTTCGTGCTGGGTAAAAGTTTGAACGCTCGTGCTTGGCTAGCTCGCAACCACCGTCCGGCTGACAGCGTACAGCGACAAAATGGTTAATTAATGCCTCCCTAAAGAAACCATCGACATTGGACCAGGTTTGTTCCACTCTACGAATTTTTTGTGAATTTTCCACCAAGTTTGATGAAAAACCTTTGTGCCGTTTCGGCTGCCCAGAACAGACACACACACAGACACACGGCTATTCCTATAGTATATTAGATAACGGCAAATATACTTCATGTAGTTTTTAAGTCCATTTTAGAATAAAAAAATATACTTTTTACATTAACTACAAGATAATGTTTCAAGAGCAATATATATACTGTACATATTTTTTTTTACCGCACGTGCTCGCGCACACACAACTACTTTGCTGTCACTCGGAATCGCATATGACGATCATCCAGCTATGATAATATGATACTAGTTATTAAGAATGTCACCTTCGTTGGCGAGCTCTGAAGTGACTCGAGAGGCCGATACGGGACCGGCAGGGTCGGCCACATATGTTGCACGTGTGGAGGGCTACAGCAGCAGCATCTTTCCAGCGTTGGCACTTGTCTGCCTCAGTATGCAGTTGGACTCACACGAAAATATTTACACCTTCTCATGTGGTGGTGCTCCTCCAAGCGTTACGGTGTGGAGTAATTATATCCCAGGTAAGGGGGTCGATTTGGAACTTTTTCAGGTTTGTCTTAAGACTGTCCTTTTACCTTTGCAGTTGCCCACCAGCATTATGTTTATTCTTTGTTAAGTGACTAAAGTAGCGGCTTTGGCACTCTACTGTCATCCATGCTGGTAACATGGCCAGTCCAACGTACTTATTCATGGATAATGGTAGCCTCGATGCTTCTACATTTGGTGTCAGCGAGATTACTGGCATTTGTTCTCTTGTCTACCCAGCAAACTCGGAGTATGGGACGTAGACTACGTTGGTGAAAGTTTTCAAGTGCCTTGAGGTGCCTCCTCTATGTGACCCATGTCTCGCTGCCATATAGCAGGGTGGGGAGAGCCACTGCTCAATATACGTGCAACTTTGTAGATAATTTCAGCTCCCTACAGCTGAAGACACGTGTGCGAAGTCTCCCAAATGCTTGAGATGCACATCTGATCCGATGTTGAATCTCTTCTTCAATATTCACGGTGGTGGACAGATGGGAGCCGAGATACTGAAAGTGGGTAACATTAGAGAGGGTAATACCGTTAAGCTTGATGGATGGTGGAGGTGTGGCTGAACCAGAGGCAGGCTAAAAGAGAATCTGACTTGTGTACATTCAACTCAAGGCCGAAGTGTGCATACGCATCTGCGTAGGTGTTCAGGATCTCTTGTAGGTTGCATTCAATGAGAGCGACAAGGGTGAGGTCGTCTGCATACTGAAATTCAGTAATGAAAGCTACAGACACCTTTGTTCCTGCCTGGAGTCGTCTTATGTTGAAAAGACCTTCATCCGGTACTGGATGCTCACTCTGCCGGCTACTTTCCGAACCTCAACTGACCAAAGCAGCTTCACCCAAACCTTTTCAAGTCTCCAACTACAACCTTTATACCTCTTTCCGTTCTAAGGGAGGTGTGTGCGCCTACTGCAACACACGTATACCCATAGCTCGACTCACGATCTTGCATCTTTCCTTTATGATGTCATCTGGCTCAAAATATCTGTACCAACTATGACTATTTTTCTTTGTTTCCTATACTGTTCTCCCAACTCTACCAACTATTTAGAACTCTTTGATTATCTCACTTCCTGCCACGAGTCATTGCTATCCACACACCCCAACATCGAAATCCTCTACTAAAGGGATTTCAATGTACATCACAGAGTGGCTTGGCTCTGCAACGGATGACCCAAGTGGAGCTGAGGCACTCTCTTTCCTTATTTAATGATTTGGAACAAATAATCAAACGCCCTACACACGTTCCTGATCGACACGATCAACTTGCTAATATTCTTGATCCTTGTTTTACCTCTAACCCCTCACACTATTCATACTCCATTTCTGCCCCCTTAAGGCCCGTCCACACGATCGAGCAGTGCCCGGCGGGCACGCGCTAAATGTCCGTTATCGGGCAAAATTGGCGGGCAAACCAGCGTAGTGCCCGTGCCCGTCGTTGAGCGGAATCATGGTCCGCCTGCCTGGTGGTTTGCTGCCGGATATGGAGAGACGACTCTGCCAGGCAAACGAGTTGACCCTGGGACCCCTTCACAAATATTAATATGTTTTAATATCATTTTCATTATTAATAATCGATAAAACCGACATTCCTATAATATTGTCATTAATATTCAACATTACACAAGCCTGCAATACAAGACACGTGTTATTATTGGAACCTCACGTGACTGTCAAAAACAGCTGATCACTACGCCATCGCTGACCTCGGGGGTCGGGGTCCTCAAGTCGGTGAGGTATGAACAGAGATGCTGACAGAACGTATGCTAACACTTTGTAAAACCTGAGTTAAGTACTGCAAATGTGATACGTATATGTTCTCAGCTCGGTCCAGCTGTCCAGTGTATAACCAAATAAGCTTATGCAATGCACATTATTGGCGTGACAATAAACGGGAGATTGTTTATGTATTGTGTAATGAGGACATTCGTGTGTGTTCTTCGTTCCTGCCGCTCTCCTCACTCTAGTCCCATAGCTTCCTGTCTATGCATATCATAATTCTAACATTATTCAATGAATTTTTATGTACTACAAATCTCACCTGCAAGTAATCTTCCTTGAGTACTTCACACATGACTTGACAAGTTGCAGGTATTATGCCAGACAAACTTTGTTTTGATATCCTCGTTCTATACTGAAGTGACGTGTAGATGCACCCAAAAAGATATATGAGCGTTGCCTCTAGACGAGCCTCTGCAGATGTACTCTCCCTCATATACAGTAGGTATCCTGTTTTTTTATATATGGTTCCACTTTCGCTAGAAGTTTGTAAAATGTGTTGGGGTCCATTCTCATGTAATTGGTGAAGTCTTGCTCATGTCCATCTTGCAGTTAACGTAAAATCGTGGCATGACTTCCCAATACTTTTCTTCGACCTAACCACTCTTTGCACCATTCCCTTTTCTGCATTTGGTTCTTCTTTTGGCACATAGAAGCAATTATTATAGTACACAACGCTATGCTCTTCGCTTTAACTGTCAGGCGATTATTCCTGCGACACACCATGGTGATCGTACCACACCCGCCACTGCCGACCACCTACTAGCTACAGGCGCCCGACTATGACTGCCGCCAACCACCCCCGTGTGTACAACAACACACAGGCTTTGCCCGGTAAACGGGCAAGGCCCGCCGGGCACTGCTCGATCATGTGGACGGGGCTTTAGGGTCTTCTGATCACAATCTTATTTCTATTAAATCAAACAAGGGCACGACCATCTCCCCTTAAACGTCAACTACGGCACTATCGGAGGGCAAGCTGACAATCCTTGAGAGAATTCTTCACCGACTTTCCTTGGTATGTTGCTTTTCCACTCAGCATGCCTCTGTATGTGCTGACAGCATTGCTGGGGTTATACAGGGTGGTATGAGTGCATTTATCCCATCTTCAACCAAAACTTTCACTTTACAGTCATGGTTTGATCGCTCCTGCTCTCTTGCATGCAGGGATAGGGCATATCAAGCTCTGAAACTTTAACGGGGAATGTTCGGTGGATTTGGCATCCTGTGTACCGCCGGCAAGGCCGTGGGCTCGTAACACGTCTTGCCCGCGGTGCCTACCGTTTCTCTGTGGATGTCGGTCACACTAAATGTGTTTCTCAAACTGGAGGCCATGTCCCCCAAGGGGGTCACGGCAAGATTTTAGAGGGGCCATGGCATGCTAGTTTAAGTAGTATATGTTTGGAGAAAATGTGGAAACTGATTTAACTTTTTTTTGTTACTTTGCCTCGTTAGGGTTTTTTTTTTGTAATTGTGTGTAATCATAATACCCATACAGTACAGCTAGTTTTTCATTTCCAACGGATTCGCTCAGATTGCACAATTCCTTGATCTCAGAACGATTCTGCTGCCAGAGACCTCTATGAAGAAAAATCTGACGATTCTGGTGCTCAGTGTGTCAAGTCATATCCAAAAGTTAGTGAGATCGCACTTCGAGTCCTCTTGCCATTTTCTACTACTTATTTATGTGAATCTGGTTTCTCCACCCTTCTTCAAATAGAGAATAATAGCCGAAACCGGTTACATGTGGACCCAGACATGAGATGTGCTTTATCAGTGACTCAACCTTGAATCAGTCGACTCACTGAAAGGAAACAATGTCATCCATCCCATTGAACTGTAACAAAATATGCATTCTGCTTGATGATTGTAAACATTAAAATAAAGGAAGAGAACCAAAACAGCTTAATTTCATCATTATTTGTGAGGGGCTTGGGAGAGAACTGAAGAGGGGCCACGAGAATGTTGAGAGTTCCTCATGGGGGGAATGATGTGAAAAAGTTTGAGAAACACTGCAGGTTTTTGTTATGACAGTTTCGAGAATATCCCATTCGGCACTGGGATTTGGGTTATTTCTTGTTTGGTTGTTTAACAGCCAATGTTCGAGCTGCTCTCTGAAAGCATGTGCTACTGCTGAATCCTCCAGACACTTGGTGTTAAAACCTATTCTGAAGGCTTGCTGCCTTCGCTGTTTTGGGGTGACGTGAAGTTAGAGCTTGGCTCCAAAGAGCCAATGATCAGTGTCACATTGCTCGGGTGACGAGGATATCTCTGCAATCTCTTTCTCTGACAATGATGTAGTCAATGAGATGTCAGTGTTTGGATCATAGGTGTTACCACGAACACTTGAACTTGTCGGACTGCCTCACCAAGGTATTGGTAATAGTGAGGTTGTGTGCAGCACACTTGCCGGAGGAGGAGTTGGCCATTGGGAATAGTTGCCTAGTCTGTTTTTCCCTATGGATTCCCTGCCAAATGTCAGCATCTCTGCCAGCTCTGGCATTGAATTCACCTAGGAGCACAATCTTATCTTCTCTGGGGATAGAGGTTATTACTCTGTCAAGGTTGGCATAAAAGGCCTCCTTGACAGTGCCGGATTTAGACCTGTGGAGGCCCATGGGCAGCCTCTTTGTGGAGGCCCCCCTCATTATAACAACCCAAGAGGGTGGGGTGGCGAGTGAAGCGAGCCTAAACATCTGGGAGTTCCGGGGGACGCTGTAAGCCCCCCGGGAAAATTTTGAAATTTGAACACTTCTTTGGAGAATTTTGAAGCCATATGCAGTTATATTGAGGAAATTAGAACATTTAGAAATTTTTAATTAACTGTATATTTATTGATAGTGTACAAATTCCCAACACACACACACACACACACACACAAAAGTGAGACATGATTGGAATCATTCGTGTGGTTTAAGTCAACCAGCCCTGATATGTGGAGACCCCCAGATTGTGGAGGCCCCTGGGCAGCTGCCCACTTTGCCCACTCCTGAATCCGGCCCTGTTCCTTGATGTCATCCTCTGCATCCAGTGTTGGCCATATGCACTGATCAAAATGGCATGGCGTGAGCGATTGAGAGGGCCTGTGGACGTCAAGAGGCACTCGCTGATCCCAACATGCATTTCAATTAGCCCGTGTAGGATGCATTGGCGGATGGCAAAGCCAACTCCATTAATGCAGTCTCTCCACAGCAGGCTGACCCTTCCAGAAGTATAGCCAGAGCCCCATTCTGTGAGACGACCCTCGTCTGGGAGCCGAGACTTATTAATGGCTGCTTTTTTGTCACAAGGGCGTTTCTTCTTTCAGGACTCATTTGTGCCAATATCAGGAAGGGTCCTGACATTCCATGCAGCGACCATGAGAGGTTGTGTTATTTGATTTTGTTTGGATCTTTGATTATGAATGTGTTTTCGACCGCATAAGGATGACCTTCCTGGGTGCGTTTGCCCAATTAGGTTGGTTCTTTAGGCAGGCTATGTTTAGGGCACCTTTTCTAGCCCCCTCCCCATGTGGGGTGAGTAGAGTGGCTCTTCGAAAGCACTGCTCAGTCGCACAGACAGGGCCGAATTGCATTACTGCCTAGACCCCAGTGCATAAACGACCATCTTATCTCTGCCTGTCCCCATCGCCACTCATCCGTTGCCATAGGACTTTTGGGCATATAGGGGTTTTGATGATGAGAAGTATGATGAGCTGGATGACTGGTGAGTGTGTGAGTTAATTCATGTGGTGAGGCAGGAGCGCTGACTGCAACCACACAACGTGGCTCTCCCTTTTCTTGATCCCGTGGTGCAAGTGTTGCAATGACTGGGAAGAGGGAGAGAGTTACAATGGACTGCCGATAGCCCAGTTTGTTGGGATTCACCTTAGTAGACTGTTCATCATGCATTGCCTTCGGCCGCCGGTGTAGACGTTGGGTTTCCTTGGTGGTCACCTCTTCCGACTATACCACCGTTGGGGTCTTGTTGGAGTTCCGTAAGCACGTCTGCCTGATGCGGGGCTCCACGGCAGATTTTTCGTTCGGGGTTTACCCCCGTGGCCTTATACCACATGCCGGTGGGCCTACGCGCCTTCCTTCTGGGGCCCACTGCTACTCCGAGATCCCATGCTGGTCTAGCCTGGGCCCACGAGACACCCAGTTACCGTGTGTTGCCACAAGGAGGCACAGCACAAGTCTTGATGGGGAAGAGGCTGCATACTGACAAGGGCACGAACACACACACACACACACACACACATTATTAGCTTTTAAGTTTTTCCAATAGCATAAAAAGGTAATTTTAAGGGAATTACAATATTGTTGCAGTATCAACAAGTTTCGCGAGTCTGGGCTTCTGCAGAAGCTGATGACCAAGTGGTATCCCAGACCGTACACCTGCCCTGACCAGCCTGTTGTTGCTTTGGGATTCCAGCAGGTTGGTCACTTAATTTATCATGGCAATTACAAATTTTGCATTAGTTCATATAAATCAATTTGGCTTATAATTGCGAACAAGATGCGTACAATTAATTATTATTTGAAGTAATGAATGTTATCATAAAATCCATATACTGTAGTCTGCACGTTCGCCCTTTAAAAGTGCACTTCATAAATTTTCGAAAAAAATCGAGTAACAATATTGGACTAGTATAATCTACATTATCTCCTATGAATCCCTTTGTTTTCTGAAGGTCTTTACAGCGTTCGCGTTGCTGGGCCTAGGTGCTGGACTCAGCATGCTGTTCCTGATCATGGAGAAACTCCACATTCTTTATCAATATAAACAAGGGAGAGTTCAGGTATAGGTATGAGGCTGCATGGGTATTGGTGCATGCTAAAAGGGGTTAATGATAAATGAAGTGTGTAAGAAGTTACACAAAGTACGGGAATCTTCTGATCATTTAAAGTACGAAGCAGAGAAGACATATATATATATATATATATATATATATATATATATATATATATATATATATATATATATATATATATATATATATATATATATATATATATATATATATATATATATATATATATTTCATTAGCCCAATAAAGCACTAAATAGAGATAATCACCAAATAATTCTTAAAAGGCAACAGATTTTGTTTTTATTGATATAACAATGAAAATTAAATTGTATACAGGTATATACAAGATTGCTGTTTAATTTAAGACGGTTTACCATCATATGATAGCTAAATTATACGCTAAGTAGTTTGGGTTAGGTTTATTTTATAAAACTATCTATCTGCATCATGAAGATCTACACACTCGTCCATGGCTAATGAGGAATTCCCAAAAAAGAAATACATAGAAGTTATCGCTTTTAGGTATTATCCCTATTTAGTGTAATAAACAGTACAGTAAGGCCCTGGCTTATAAACAGCTATACGTCTGTACGGTGCCATCAGTTATTGTAGTTCAAACATTCATAGAAAAAATCCATCTTATGAAAATTTTTCACCACTTGTAAACTCCAGAACCATAAATTAACATGGATTTTGAATTACGAACAGGATTCGGTAACTTAAAGACTTAGTGTATCCTTTTCTTTTCAGGATGGGACACCAATATCAAAAGGAGACCAATCCGGAATGTAATGTGAAGACGGTGGAAGCAGGTTTTATTAATACTGTATTATTTGTGCGAAAAACATTTGTTAAGCATCGGGTCCTAAAAATGCAAAATTATGAATGATGTAACGAAAAATTAAAAAGGCCAAAGACATCCAGCGCTTCTCTCATGTAGACAGGTTAGGTGTGAGTTTTCAGATACAGTAGTCGCCAACCTCGTTAAAAATGCTTTAATGTTCAAGTGCGTTCATGGTTTAACAATAATAGCGATATGCATCCGACACACTAATATTCCACATGTAATAACACTGAGGTTCCTGAACAGTCTCAGAGGAATAAAGCAGAAGCAACAAGTTTCGCAAGAATGGTTAGCTTTAATAAAATGAATATGGACGTCTTTTAGGATAAACTGGAAGAAATCCTGCGGGTCTAGCGAACACCCAAGGTCATTACATGTAAGGATGCTCATCAAGTTACTTGGGATTTGGTCACTTTTAAAAAGCATATGTGAGGATGGTAAAGTATTACCTTCTTGATTCAATATCCTCTGAGTCCTGTTCAACGAGTCAAGGATGATAGTTGAAAGTTCAGCCAGGTGTAAAATATTTACCTATCGTACTACCCTGTAGTTGTGTGACCAGTATTAATTTATTGCGTGTTCTTGAATGTACAGTGATGTAAGGTAAAATCAGGAGCAGATCCTCCAAATCATGAGTCGCAGCTGTCGGCCATAACAAGGTGTACAAGACTATGTACAAAGACATTGAATATGACCCCCTCCCCTACAATCAGGACAGCCTTCAGGTATCACCAACGAGACAACTTTAGCTTACTTATGGTGTGAGGTTAGCAGTTTACATGAAGGTGATGTGGCCATTATCTATGAATATAGTACAGTACTTGGGGGTGTTTTAATGTTTATGCATGAAGTGTGGCGGCCAAGTGGATCCAGTCCATCCAGCTGTAGATAGGTAACTAATTTTACAAGTTGGGGAAGTGAAGGCAGTCTAGTAAAGTGCCGATTACGCTGCCTCCTCGCGCATTGAAGGGTTAGAATACTGTACAATGTGTTGTATCAACGTTGTCCTTAACTGGTAGTCGTGCCAATTGGCCCCACTTGTACTGTATAGGTTTATGCAAGGTTTTCATGACACCTCAATGCTCAGGTTCAATTTCAATGGATGGCCTCAAGTTGCAACCTCCTTGAACTGCATGGAACTGAACCAATTTTCTTTCCCGTCTGTAGATGGGAGATGAAACCTGAATTCACCATTGGGATCCCAAATCAAAAGATGGAATCATACCGGGGTGATAACCCTAGGGTCATCAAGTAGTTTGCTGGAGTGCAATTACTGCAGGGCGACGGCGTCTAGGACGGAGTGTGGGTATGACCGCACCAACGTTTAGGACGTTACAGGATGCGGTAAAGCAAGAAGGCTGTTGCTGGTACTGCCCTGACTGCATAACCAAAGTAATCAAGGTTATTGCTGATCATAAGGGAATGAGAAACTTTGAGACGAAAATAGATGGAGCCGGATCCTTGCTGGTTGCCAAACTAGAGAAAGCTGGGAAAGAGATCCTTGCTGAGACTGAGGAAGTAGCTGATAGAATGGTTGGAGTAGTGAAGAAGAGCTATGCTCAGGCTTTAGCAGGGCCACAGAAGGTGACGGAGAGTAATACAGAATCCGAACAGGTCCTTCAGCAGCTAGGGACTCTGCAGAAGTGTGTTGAAGAGATGGCAACTAGCAGACCTTCTGATAGGGGAGAGGAGGAACAACGGGAACGTTTCGAGCGCAGGAACAACATATTAGTGTTTGGGGTCCCTGAGGGCCAGTCTGAGGAAGCTGCTAGTAGGAAAACACACGATAAGTTGCAGTTTGGGAATATTTGTACATAGGCTCTAAAAATGTCAGCCCCCCCATCCCCCCTTCAGGATGTGAGGAGGCTAGGACAAAGGCAGGAAAAGCCTAATACTGACACGTTCCTTGACAAGACAGCAGAGTTTGAAACACTACTGAAGGTACATCAATCCGATATAGTAGGTGTTGTAGAACTGTTGTACAAGAACAGGAGAATCAACCTGGAGGAATGCGAGTTCAATATAGACGGATATGACTAATTTACGAATCTTTCTCAAGCAAATTGCAAGAGGGGTGTGGTTATCCATGCTAGGCAAGACCTTAGAGCCAGCCAGGTGAGGGTACAGGGGGAGGATGTTTTTGAAGAATGCAAGTGGTGCAAAATTAAAGGGGAGAGACAGTTATTACCGGGTGTATCAACAGATCCCCAAACTGTAGCTTATTAAACCAAAGGAACTTAAGAGTCTTAATTGACAACGCAACGGCGCTCAACCCGAGCCACCTCCTTGTCATGGAGGACTAACGATGGCAACATCGACTGGAGAAATGAAACCACGCCAAATGACCTAAATAACCCCGCTACTTTTTTTGTAGAAACAGAATTTTCTATTACAACATGTTAAGGATCAGACTCATTACAGAGGGGTGCAAACACCCAAAACACTGGACCTCATAACTAACGCGGAGGGTATGGTTGCCGTTGTCTTTCAGATTTAACTGTTAGTTGGTTCCTGACAAAACCAAAGGTAATTACGACGGGATGAGGGAGAAGATGAGGGGTATCCACTGGCCTGACTCGCTAAGATATAAGAACTACCCAAAGTCGAAATTAAAAACGCGAGTAGGAATATTGGATCTGAGGCTTGAAGATGGTAGTTTCGCAGATTCTGACCAGGACAAGGCGCAGGCGTTGAACAGTCTTTTCCTCGGTGTTCACAAGGGAGGATGCGAACAATCTTCGTGCGTTTGAGAACAGACTGTTTGAGACAGCGCTGTCCCACATTGTGTTCTCAGAAGAGGTTATAAGAAATAAATTGTTCAAGCTAAAGGTGCATACGCGTCCCGGCCCTGACATGGTACATCCCAGAGTGCTAAGAGAGAGTTGCAACGAGCTTGCGGAGCCCCCGAAGATACTGTTCTGTAGACGCCTGGATGAGCAAAAGGTCCCCAGTGATTGGAAAATGACTTAATCGAGTCCTATTTTCAAGAAGGGCGATTGTCACTCCACGAATAATTATAGACCCGGGAGCCTGACCAGCATGGCATATAAAGTAATTGAGAGCATTATAAGAGTTGCCATGAGGGAACATCTACTACGAAACAACCTTGTAAAGGAGTTCCAATAAAGTTTGATGCCGGGACGCTCCTGCCTAACAATTACTTAAGTACGTACTAGATGTTTAGACCCAAATTTTAGAACAGGGTGGCAATATCGACAATACCACCTTGATTTTTCCAAGGCTTTCGACAGAGTACCCTATCAAAAGCCTGAGATTAATCTGGAAGGGTACGAGATTCGGGGAAGTGTCCTAGCGAGGCTCGGAGACCTTCTGCATGATCGCAAGCAGTGTGTGGTGATTAATGGTACGAAATCGTCATGTGTACCCGTGACAAGCGGGGTACCACAGGGTAGTATAATGGGCCCGTTGTTAATTTGTTTCATTAATGACATGCCAAAAGCTATACACTCCTCCAGACAAATGTCAGTGGACGATGCAAAGTTATTTAGGGAAATTAAGAACCAAACAGACCGTGAAGAGCTGCAGAAGGATACCTCTGAGCTTCATGAATGGTCGAAGAAATGGTTATAGAGATTCAATGTCACGAAGTGTAAGAGGATGCACCTGGGTCGTACCAACGGTAAGGAGGCGTATCATATGCCCCAACGAGACGAAAAACTGCATTAAGAGAGACTGAATGTGAAAAGGATCTGGATATGTATGTTGACTATGAACTGAAGTTCTTATACCATTGTGAGAAGGTGAATTAAGCCACTAAATTTTTAGGTCTATAAGAAGGTCGTTCAGTTATCTCGACGGTCCGTTCCCCTTACGATCTCCAAGAGCTAGGTGCTTCCCGTCTGGAGTACTGTCACCCCGTCTGGTGCCTTCACTTCGGCATCTCGGTTATCCGGAGAGATTAGAGCGTCTGCAACTGCCTAGATTAAGTAATTGCGTTAAGCAGGAGCGCCCCGGCATAAAACCGTGTTGGCAATCCTCTACAAAGTTGTTTCGTAGTATATGTTCCATCAAGGCATCTCTTAATGCTCTAAAGTACTTTTTTATGGGATTAGCCCACCAGTGCACAGGTAAAATTATAGTGGGTAGTACCGTTAAGATGGATGGATCATGGAGGTGTGACTGAACCAGGGGCAGGCTGAAAGAAAATCTGAGTTACGTGCATTCACCTCGAGGCTGAAGTGTGCATACGCAACTGCGTAGGTGTTCAGGATCTCCTGTAGGGCGCGTTTAGTGTGATCGACAAGGGTGAGGTCGTCTGAATACCGTAGCTCAGTAATGGAAGCTGCTGACACCTTTGTTCCTGCCTAGTCCTCTTATGTTTAAATGACCCTTCATCTGATACTCGATGTCCACCCCGCCGCCTAAATTGGCGCAGGCATGAGTAAGAAAGGCAACCAAGAAAATGAAAAAAAAAGAGTTGGCGCCAGTACACACCCATGTTTAACCCCTGTTTGGATGGGGAAGAACTCGGACTGGGTGCTATTGTGCAGGACACTGCCGTTCATGCCATCGTGGAGTTGCTTCACAATGGCAATGAATTTTGGTGGGCAGCCAAAACGGCTGAGGGTCCACCAGAGGGCTTCCCTGTTGATCGATTCGAAGGCCTTGGTTAGGTCGATGAAAGCCATGTGCAGGTCACGACGCTGTTCTCTGCACTTTTCCTGTATCTGACGGGCAGCAAAGATCACGTCAGTGGCGCCACGTGATGGTCTAAAGCCACAGATTCTGGGATAATCTTGCCAGCTACGGACAGCAGCGAGATCCCAGGGTAGTTGCCACAGTCTGACCGGTCTCCCTTGTTCTTATAAATATGGTTGATGGGGACATCTTTAAGAGCTTGGGGGATTCCCTCCTTTTCCCATATATTCTCCAGGAGAGAGTGGAGACGGCTGGTAAGCAAAGGTTCTCCTGCTTTATACACCTCGGCTGGGATTTCGTCAAGCCCCGAGGCTTTGTTATTTTTATATGTTTGATGGCAGTCGCTACCTCATTCAGGGATGGAGGATAGCAGAGGTGGGTCAGATCTGGATGCTGAGGGACCTGCTGGGTAGTCAGGACATCCACATTGGTGTTTCGGTTGAGCAGTGAATGGTAGTGCTCTTTCCAGTGCTGAATGAGGTCTTCGTCGTCTTTAATTATGGAGTTACTATCGGATGAGCGGAGGGGGGGCTGCGGCAGGAGTGATTGACCCATAAAATGTTTTAGTTGAGCGGTCACCAGCAACATGTTTAAAGTAGTAATTTATGCAGTAGAATGACAGTTAAACTTGCAACTTCCATCTTTCACTAGACCACATGTACTTAAACTGTCCTGAACTGTTTACATAAATCATTTCCTCCACATTAGTTAACTCAAATTACTTCTCACCAACACAGTAATGCTACACTATACTGTACTACACGTCTCTCCATTGCTTTATGCACTATACACAAGGTTTACTACAGCTCACTTACTAGACCTTCCCTCCCTCATCATGCCTCAAGTGCCCCCCTCGACAGCTTGGTTACACTTGGCTTGACACAAACTTCACCACAACCACCTGCCCACAATTCCTCCATATGCAAACACAACTCTTTCCCCTACACCACACAGCCCCCCCCCCCAGTATACAACACTCCACACCCTCACACAAAACGTTATATGACCACACAACAAGCCACACCCTTCCACACAACCTTACAAAACGTTGCATGAACCCAACAAGCCACACCTACCCTTACCACCTCACAAAACGTTAAATAAAAACAAACCACACCCTCCAACACCCCCCCACACAAAACGTTAAATGACACCACAGCAAGCCACACCCACCCAAACTCCTTCAAGACATTAAATGACAGCCACAGTAAGCCACACCCACCCACACCCTCACATAAAACGTTAAATGACACCACAGCTAGCCACACCCACCAACACCCCCACACACAACGTTAAATCTGACCTCAAGGAATACTGTCGTGTAGAGTCTGAAGCTTCACACTAATGGTTCGTTGTCCCCACATACTGCACCACACTGATGACCACATACTGCACCATATTGATGACCACATACTGCACCACACTGATGACCACATACTGCACCACACTGATGACCACATACTGCACCATACTGATGACCACATACTGCACCACACTGATGACCACATACTACACCACACTGATGACCACATACTGCACCACACTGATGACCACATACTGCACCACACTGATGACAGGGTTTTGTACTGTGGTTGGACCTGTAGTCATTCCTTGATCTGAAAAAAAATAAAGTTTCACCAGCACATTGTAATACGTAGATTGGCCAAGGTTAAATTGATCTACAGGTGAAATTAGGTGGGGGTAAATCTCTCCCTCGCCTCGCCCCGCCTCCTTCCCTCGCCTCGCCCCGCCTCCTTCCCTCGCCTCGCCCCGCCTCCTTCCCTCGCCTCGCCCCGCCTCCTTCCCTCGCCTCCCGCCCCGCCTCCTTCCCTCGCCTCGCCCTGCCTCCTTCCCTTGCCTCGCCCCGCCTCCTTCCTTCCACCTCGCCTCGCCTTCCCACTCATACTCGCCTCACCTTCCCTCTTTCAATCCCGCGCTTCCTTCCCTCGCCTCGCCTCAAACCGGCTTCCTTCCCTCGCCTCCCCGCCCGCCCGCCTCCTTCCCCGCTCCGCCTCCTTCCCTCGCCTCGCCCGCCCACCTCCTTCCCTCGCCTCGCCTCACCCCGCCCCGCCCCTCTGTCCGTCGCCCCGCCCGTCGTCCCTTGCCTCGCCCCGCCCGCCCGCCCGCCCGCCTCAGCTTCCCTCGCCTCACCCACCCCGCCCTCTGTCCGTCGCCCCGCCCGTCGTCCCTTGCCTCGCCTCGCCTCGCCCCGCCCGCCCCGCCCCGCCCCCACCTCCTTCCCACTCGCCTCGCCCCGCCCGCCCCGCCCCTCTGTCCCTCGCCTCGCCCCACCCCTCCCCCAACTTAAACCCGTAACAAACTATTACATTCAACTCCCAGAAATCGTAGTTAAAGAGCAAGCAACGAACTATTAACAAGTAAAAAAAAATAATCTATCAATTCCTCAAAAAACATCATATTTTTGTTAAACCTAGTTATTATGGCGCAATTTTTAATGCTGAATACAGTGGTGGTGATGAACGTTTGGGGAAATGCGTAGTTATCGAGTTATGACCACCCGGCTCCGTCAAAAGTGGGTTGGGCTTCGAAGCAGAGAGAAAATGTGAAATTAAAAAAATAAATAATATAGTAATTTAACCTAATTTGGTCATTGTACTCACTTATTGGTTAATTTTTATGCAAATGCTGATGCACGGTTTACACTCATTTCCCTCCACTGTTTTATAGTTTGGGCTCGTTGCCGTCATGGCTCATTTGGCGGTATATTTAACAAAAACATTAAGAAATTACTGGTTAGAAGTTAGAGAAACTTCTAATATTATACTAAACCATATTAATGTATTTGTTTAAGCTGCAAACTAGGTACCATAGGCCTCACAGCCCAATGACACTTGGGGGTACGACCCTCTGAAGCAAGTGAATTACTTGTACTCCAACAACCAGCCGGCAACTTTTTAACTTAAATCAGCATTTATTAAGCCATAATTAAGTGTATTAAACACAAACCAAAAGAATAACTATTTTTCTTGGCCACTATGCATACACACGCGCGGGAAAAAAATTACAGTATATAATGGAGCCTAGAGGTGCGGGGCTTACCTGCCTGTCAGTTGCAGCCAGTGAGTGGTGAGTGGTCGGTGAAGAATGGATCGAAAATAATTTAGTCGAGACTTTATACTGTACAGTATATGAAGGTTGAGAGTGACGTCACGAAGCTTCATTGAATCATTTTGATGCTTCATTGAAGCATTTGAAGCTTCGAACACTAATATTCGTTAAAATACGTAAAAACGTCAAATTTATGGTCCAATTTCACTTTTGATAAACTTTTAGGGAATAATATAGCGAAAATAGTATCCCATAACGAAAAACGTAAGGCACTCCCGGCAGAACGCTCTGAGATTCCTTGGTGAGTAGAGCTGATAAGTGGCGACTGATAGCATTATGACTTCCATACGTTTGGATGTATAATAACTCAATTAATTAATTGAGTTGTTGGAAGTGAAAATGCAGTGAAGCCAGAAATATTATAAAATATTGATAATAAAAGGAAATAAATAAATACCAGTCCAGTGCATACGTGGTATAATAGGCTAGTAAACTGATAATACAATGACTTAATTTAGTTTTTACAATTTAATTTACTGGTAAACATAAGAGTCCTTCATTTTTTTTTTGTGAAAGTTAAATAGTATATTCGATGGTGTGCAGATTGAACCTGGTAGAGGTGTGGCTGTATTTGTGAAGAATTCTCTTATTTCTCTTGTAGACAATGTAAATTTCTTGAATGACCATTTGTATGATAAAGCGGTATGGTGCGAGATCATTATGAAAAGGAAAAATATACTAATTGGTGCTGTAACTCTCGACAGGAGCTGCCATGCACAGGCCAACCGGCCTATTGCAGACTCCTTATTTTCTTATGTTCTTCTTATGTGTATAGCAGGCTCCTATTACAAGTAGTGAGAAGAATCTTTTATCGAATTACCTAACCAAGTTGTTTCCTTTCCTCCTAAGATACTATTCCTGTTATGGTAAATATGTCTTCTCGTGGATGTTTGAACAATCCAAACGTATTCTGATACATATGTGGGTGCTTTGTTGTGCATACAGTAAGCAACGACAAGAAATAATCGCATTCGTGAAAAATGCATACAGTATTTTTCGGCTTGGAAAACGTTGCATCGTGGAAGACGCATCCTGATTTTGGAAATGAAATTCTAAAAAAAAAAATTACGGGTTTTAGTCCACCTGGGCATTGCACATTGACCTACTAGCCTAGGGGCATAATAATACACACACAATAACAACAATAACAACAACAATAATAATAATAATAATAATAATAATAATAATAATAATAATAATAATAATAATAATAAATAAAAAATGAAAACAAATATCAAGAGTGAGAAACAATATACCTGTATGTATGTTGTGTTGTCAAAGTAAGAGAAACAATTGAGACCCTGCAGAAAGTCACATCATCAATCTGGGACTTGGTCACATAGAAGCAGGGTCTACCATTAGACACACACCTCTTTGAATATCATCACTTAGAACTGCTTATCAGTCGTCATTTTCATCAATTTAAAAAAAATCTGTATAAGAAGGTGAAATCTTTAATACAACACTCATTTTATACACCTGGTCACCTCCACATCTTAGGGGCTGTAGTGTTTACATTCTTGGTCTTGTTTTTGTCGGTATGACAACGACGGGAAATATTTTCCAACAGTAGAAGGTAAGCAAATGTAAACATGTATATCAACGTCTATATAAAACAAAAAATCATGATTTAAAAACAAAATAAAAGTAAAAAAACAACTCGTTTTTTGCAAAACCAGTGACTGATTGGTTCTACATAATTATAAAACTGAAGAAAATAAGTCCTCCATTGTAGCTGTATTAAAATTAATGTAGAAAAGTTAATATGGTTGTTTTAAGTAATGTTATCTAATGTTAATAAATGGAACAATGGAAGTAGCTAACAATTAAGGGTAAAAAAAGTGAGATCGTGTATGTAATTGAGCACATGTGTAAACATATCATTACTCTACATAAGAATATGAAAGCAACACTTATTTACTGTTCATATATGTTTTAATTAATGTTTCTGAATGAAAAAAATATCTACCCACCAGTGGTAATAAAGTTGAAAACATAAGGACAGCCAATGTTGTTGTGTGTGTGTTTTTACTTGGATGACGAAGGTGTATTTAAATTTGGAAGATTTTAATATTGTGGGGTTTTTACAGTCTAAATGGGTATCCAAATATGAGAGCCTACTTTAAATAGGTGTCCAAATATGAGAACCTACATATAAAGAAACAAACATTCCTGCATTTGAGACCAGCAGACAACCTTTAGCAATTCCTCAATAGATGGCCCGGGGGGTGCTGGTGGTAGAGTGGTACCGCTCTTGCCTTCGCAAGCGAGATGTCACGGGTTCGATTCCCGGGCCGGTGGAAGTTGTTTGGACACACTTTCTAGCCCCCATTAGTCCCTGTTCACCTAGCAGTAAAGTAGGTACCTGTTGTAAGTCGAAAGTTGCGAATTCGTATTCAGGGACAAGTTGTTGGAGCTTCCAATAACTTGATGACATGCTTTCATTGACTCTTTTTCAGGCCTTTACGCTCTTAACTCATGAGATATATAAAGGCAAGCATGAACTTAGCATGCTTCCCTGTTGGGCGCTGTAAACGCTTCTGCGCTTCACCTTACACAAGGATGTAGGAGTGCCCCTAATAAAAAAAAAAAAAAAAAAAAAAATAGATGGCCCTGCCGCACCACTGCCATTAGTAAACAAACCACACAGCAGCAAGGGTTTATTATTTGTTTTTTTCGCAATATATCAACAATATTAGTTAAATCAATAGTTTTATAGTACTGTATAGAGAATACTTGTAATTGTTAAGTACTGTAATGAGGTAACAGTCTTTGTAAGAGGCTGATTTCAAAAACCTCTGCTACAACTCATTGACGAGCATCCTGGAAGACTGGAAGACGCATGGTAATTTTCAAGGTATATTTTTGTCATAAAAAGTACGTCTTTTAAGCCGAAAAATGCGGTATTTTGCCTACTTTGGAGTGAAAATTGGTGATTTAGAGAAACCATGGGCTCCACATAAAGTATGTCGCACTTGTGTTGATGAAGGTTTAAAAGACAGTGGAAATATGGTAAGAAATAAGTTATGTCATTTGGAGTCCCTATTGTATGGCAGGAGCCTAAAAATCATGGTGATGACTGTTATTTTTGCTCTGTGAAAATAGAGGGATATAATGCAAAGAAATAAACAAGGAATCATTTATCCCAAGATTCCATCTGACATGAGACCAGTGCCACATGGTCCTGAGGTTCCAGTCCCCATTCCGCCAGATGTGTTGCAGTCCGTGTCATCAGAATCTGACCGTGATTCATCGTCAGGTAACGGAAGTGATGTTTATCAACCTGAAAATATTAGTGATGTACCGGAGGTGTTTGCCCAGAGTGAACTTATCGATCTGGTTAGGGATCTGAATTTACCAAAGGAGTCTGATGAACTTTTAGGATTTAGGTTGAAACCAAAGAAGTTATTGAGCAATGGGACATATTTTTCATGGTATAGGCAACGTAAACAAGAACTAATTAAAAAAAAATTTCAGAGGAAGGCTACTTGGTCTATTGTAATAATGTGTCTGCTTTAATTAACTATTTTGACATTACCTATACAGCTACTGAATGGAGATTGTTCATTGATTTTTCAAAAACAAGTCTCAAAGGAATTTTACTTCGCAATGGAAATGTATTTTCATCAATTCCTGTAGCTCACTCTGTTCATCTTAAGGAAACTTATGAAAATTTGTAGATACTTCTAGAGAAAGTTCGGTATTATTGTGTTTTCACACAACACACTCCTACCACTAATCTATTATCATATTCGAATAAGACGTCTAATTATAAGATAATTTTCATCTATTACATTACCGGCGCAAATGTATAATAATGGAGATAGTGCATCCCAAATTTTCTCTATTTTCTTCCATTAATCTTCCGCCATTATCGCTTACCTCACCTCCCACACTGCGTGTCTCCTTCATAAATTATCACGCGCATGCGTTCCCGTACACGTCACACGGCCAATCAAAAGTGTTTTTTTTTTTGCAACCAATTAAAATGATTTTTGGTTTAATTCGCGGTATTTTTGGCCCAATCAAAATCGATTTTTATTTTGGGTCTCATATTTCCAAATTCATATTCATTTCCGACCATGGAAGTCTGTGATGGGTGTCACTTAAATTATATGGAGCTGATTGCGAGTTTTTGGGAAAAAAACGAAGAAACTAGCATTTTTTCGATCGCATGGTGTTCTCCCAACCTCAGTAAAGTGTCATAAGTGCAAGACTCTGAGATTGTGAAATGGGGTACCATCGTACGATATGTTTTCCCATGTGTTGAGGTGGGAGCTTGTCTGTGGCAGCGCCCGGTTGCCAGTCACCATCTGACGCTGGAGTAATTTTTTTTTTTTTTTATCCTCTTCGCCAGTGATCGGCTTGTTAGCCGCTTGGGTGATCGGTCACGTCTCTGATTACATTCACTACACTGTCACACTCTTGGTAGATTGTTCTGAAAAGTTTTACATTCTGAGATGCTTATACACCTCAACTACAGACGGGCAAGGGGTGACTTAATTGAGGTGTATAAGCATCTCAAGGGGCACTACTTAGTCGAGTGTCCTTACTTGGAGTTGGCGGACGCTCGCCCCACAAGGGGTCACAGCTCAAAATTGAAGAAGCCGCAAGTCCAGAAAACTGTGAGGGCAAACTTTTTCGGAGTGAGAGTTGTGAACTCTTGGAACAATCTACCTGTACCAGAAAGTGTTGTGATGGCACCGAGTGTGAGCTCTTTCAAGACCAGGCTTGACCAACACTGGAGCAGGTTCAGGTACATTCAAGAGCTGGTGCATGCCCAGTACTTGCCAACAGTGCGTAACAGAGACGTGACCGATCGCCCAAGCGGCTCAAACCGATCAGTGGTGAAGAGGATAAAAGTAAAGTAAAGGTATGAACAATTATTTAAAACAAATAAAATTATGAAACATAAAGGGCGAAGTACAGATGTTCACCTGACAAACACTTTGCATGTTACTTGTTCTTGATGAAAACAGATTTTAACAAAGTTCTCAAGGTGCATCAGTGCCATACATTGTATTAATACCCTCAAGTCCCAGATCCACAGTTTTTGGTCGCAGTTAGTAATAAGTAAAGCAATATGTTTATGAACCAAGTTATAGTTGTACAGGTACTTTACAATGAGAGGTGTTTATATACAGTAAATATAATTGCATTACCTTTAAAAATATATTTACTATTCAAATGTATTTCATGCAACTGCAGCAGTGTAATTTAATGTAGAGAAAAACCCCCCACACAAACACACCCTAAGACCCAACATAGGGTCAAGACATTTAAAAATGCCCAGCTTGTATAACGTTTGGCCAACCCTTCTGTAAGTCAAACTCACCTTTTTTGATATTTTATTGTACTGTAGCACAGTACATATTTCTTTTTATTCTTAAGTCTTTGACCTTGTAGTGTTTCGAGTGCTAGTGAATTCTTCAGAATAACTGCCACTTTTGAAAAAAAAGACCAGCTAGTATTATTATTAAAGTAAGGGGAAAAAGAAGAGGAAGAAGAACAACCCAAAAACATTATGATAGAAGAACAACCAAAATTCCCGATTATAATAGAAAACATTCAAAATTGTAAACAGGATGGGATCTTCTACACATACTTCAGTTCTCACTACATTTACCTGGTACACATTTTCTTGTATTTCTTTTTTATATGATACACTTCTAAACTTTTCTTTGCCAGTCACTTCTTGTTTACATGTAAACTTCATATTTTTTAATTCTTTAAGGATTTTCTTACTTTACTTCTATTCCCTTGGCCCATGCTGGCATTCTGGAGATATATACCGTACTAGCTAAACTAGTCTGTGAGGCAGGTGATGGTTCACTTGTCTCCTCACTACTGTTAACTTTTCTTAATAATATTCGTCTCCCTCTGAATCTGTAGCAAAATAATTCTGCCTCTATCTTCGATGGGCGACCTAATCGAAGCGTGTAAACATCTCAGGGGGCACTACTCAGTCGAATGTACATACCTGGAGCTGGCGGATGTCCGCCCCACAAGGGGTCACAGCTCAAGGTTGAAGAAGCCACAAGTCCAGAAAACTGTGAGGCCAAATTTTTCGGGGTGAGAATTGTGAACTACTGGAACAACCTGCCAGAGAGCATTGTGATGGCTCCGAGTGTGAGCTCATTCAGGACCAGACTTGACCAACACTGGAGTAGGTTCCAATATATTCAGGAGCCAGTGTATGCCCAGTATTTGCCAACAGTGTATAACAGAGACGTGACCGATTAGTTCAGAGGCAGATCCAGGGGGATCCTAGGGGTCCACTTCACACATGTCATCTGGAAATTCCAATACTTTTCTTTAATGCAATATTGTACTCTGGCATTTTTGTATACTGAAGTAAAAAATAATTACTATTGACCTTAGAATGTCTGCTAATATCAAGTGCACATGGCTTCAAAATGCCCATAATATTAGTCAGATTAACAAAAAGGGGGGGGGGGTGCTATACTCGCCATGGTCCCTCTCACCCACAACTTCTTGGACCCCCCTTTTGATATTCCTGGATCCGTCCCTGTAGTTATAAATTGGTCCCTCGGTTAACGAGCACAATCCGTTCCAGCAGGTTGCTCGTTAATTGGTTCCAGCTCACCGAAAACTGCCTAAATTCAACAAAAGAGGTAGAAAGGTACACTTACTTTGAGGTGTGTATAAAGAAGGCTCCTGGATGATGATGATGATGGGAATTAGAATGGGGGTGGAGGAGAAGGGAGAAGAGAAGGCATTGGGGTGGAAGAGAAGACACCCCATGGTGCCATTTCACCCATAAAATTTTAGTTCTCTTGGTGTAATTCAAGATTATTTTCTTTAAATCAACACTGCACTGCATTATATATTGTCAATATGTAAAATAAATTTCAAAATGACCAAAAATTTGCTTGCAAACACAGAAAAAAGCATTTAGTTGAAGAGAGTCTCAAGCAAGATGTTACCTCCACTGAAAAGACAGAGAGACTGGCGCCTGTCTGGTGTGTTGACAGGCTGGATGGCGTGCATGAAACTAGTTTCCTTACCTTCAATTATGTTCAATAATTGTTATAATGACTAAAAAATTTAATATTAAACTTTTAAAATTATTGAATAGTATAAACTTCTTGATATTTACTTAAATAGTAAGGAATTTAAGCCCTAAAACTGATTACTGTATTGGCGGACTAATACTACAGATGGTGAACCGCCAAATGCAGGCGAAAATATGTTGAGGTTGACTCGTAAAAAACTTGTTAATCGAGGGATAGCTCGTTAACCGAAGTAAAGAATCTTATGGAAGGTAAATCGTTAACCGAAATCTCGTTAACCGAGGCGCTCATAACCGAGGGATCACTGTACAGTACAGTATATTCTTGTATAAAGATGAATTATACACAATGCACATTTCCTGAGCATATTACAATACAGTATAATCATGTCCATATCATATGTAATTGTGGTAAAAATGAAGATAAATTGAGAAGAAAAGGTTCTAAACATCAACACAATAACAGCATGAGTGGAGGTGGGAGTAGCAGACAGCTTACTGTGCTTACATTTTTCTTCATACCTGGTTTCACCAGATGACAACACACAAGTGATGGGTAGCCACCATAAGATTAACAGAAAATAGGAGATTGAATAGGAGAGAGGAAATTTTTTTTGATGGCCGTGGTAGTACTGCACTGCAACCATCGCATCTTAAGGTAATGTTGCTGAAGTAGCACTTTTTGGTTTTACTAATTTAACTATCACCCCAAAAGGGTTAAAAAACATTATTTCTTAGTCAAGTGTACGTATCTGGAGTTAGCAGACTGCTGTCCTATTAGAGATCACAGCCTCAAGTTAAAGAAGCTATCAGTAAGAAAGATAGTTATACAGTAGCTAACTTCATTAGAGTAGGAGTTGTGAACTCTTAGAATAACCTGCCAGAGAATGTTGTGACAGTACCAAATGTGAGCTCATATAAGACCATACTTGACTAACACTGACACATGCTTTTGTACATTCAAGTCTATACATGCCAACTAAGTAACAGAGAACAGAACAACTACGTGACTGGATAGTAAGCTGACAAGTGGCAAAAGGGATACCAGTAAAGTCACATTTTTGCATATTACTGTACTGCTCTCCTGCGAAGACAATGTACCGGGTAAGTTCAATTAATTAAAAATAAATGTATAAGAAGCATTATTTATTGCCAGTTCTGCAGCACTGCTACACACAAAATATCTTATTCAAGTTGATAACAGGTTATAATATACATACTGTACTAAATATTGGAATCTCCAAATATCATTATTCAGTAATGAATGACAGTATCAAACTTTCAACAATTTCTGTACATATAAATGACTGGTAACAGGAATGAACACATTCACACTCCTTCCATATTCTGACATAATTAACAACTTCATCCACAGCAGGATCACAGGGATACATTCACTGGTATGGTGGGTTGAGTATTGCTTAATGTTTTACACTGCATATAGTCCTATTTATGCTAGTTTTACTTGAAATCCACTACTGTTCATGAAATCTGAAACGTAATTCTAAATCTTCAGTTAAGAGTAAATGCAGGTGAAGATGTTGCCCAAGACTAGTCCAGGATTTGATGGTGCTAATAAGACTGCTTTCATTTGTGACTACTGTAGCAAAATAGTAAATAAATGTTCTCATTACTTTTGCATTTACTACTTTCTTTGTACTTTACAGATGATTTCACCAGTCTGCTTTTTCTTACCCAACACCCATGAAATTGTAATTTTTATATTCAATGCCTTTCAGAACTTTTAGTGGGAATTCTGTCAAACAGGCCAGTGCAACTTGGTTCTTCCATAGTTTGTAAGCATTATAGATTTAAGTTTCAGCTTGAGTTTTAGTACTCCATAAGATACTTTCAACTAGCTCTAATTCTTGTATCCAAAGTTAAATCTACTTTACAGGACATATTACATTTGTATAAAATATTGGACGAGTGAAATTGGGTGGCATTTGGGTAACAAGTGGCTGTTTCTACTGAATTAACAATTCAGTTTCTATAAAATAATGGAATTGACAGTTATTACCTACTGGACAAGTGTTCAAGTGAAGCACCATATAATTCAATATTTAATGTAATGAAGCACTGCTAATATTAAATGTTGAAGTATTTCCTCTTTCATTTACCAAAGCATCACTTAAGGTTTTCTTAGCATTGTTTAGAGATCAATTAAATTAGATGGTTCTGATAAAGAAAATCCCTAAATATCTGTAATCTTTGCAAGGTGCTATACTGTACTGTACATAAAAGATGAAGTTTCAGCAATGATTTCTGACACAGAAATTTACATCATCTTATCTAATCTGCATACAGTATATCCATTTTTTTTCACCTTTGTATATACAGGTACGCATTTATTATCAAACCATTTCAATGGAAGACCAAAAGCAATTTTACTACCTCTAGAAATTATGCTTTGAATTGCTAGCAGAATACCGTAATTAAAAGATGGATGAAGTTTTAGCAGATAACTTTGATAAGGTCAATGAAATTATCTTACTATTTCTGGGTACAAAACCAATTCAATCATCGGACTGGATTTGATATACAGTAATATCTCCCTTAGCCGGAATCCCTCAAACCCGCAACTCTCCGATAGCCGGAATTGAAATTTTCTCGGAAATTCGTTCCCAAAGCCGGAATTTTTCCGAGGGGCACATTTTCTGCAGAATTCCCAAAAAAAAATTTCCCGATACCCAGAAAATTCCAGGGACGGGGGAGTTTTTCCGGGTTTGAGATATGAAAATCAGGCGCATTTTCTGGAACTACCGAGAAAAATTTTCCGTTACCTGAAAAATTCCGGGGATGAGGGATATTTTTCTGGGTTCGAGATGATGTAAGGGGCAATTTCTGGAACTTCCGAGAAACTTTTCTGTTACCCGGAAAATTCCGGAGACGAGAGATTTTTTTCCGGCTTTGAGAGTCGTCTCGTTACCTGGAAGTGCTCTACACCAATTGTTTCGGCTAACGGGGATATCACTGTATCTTAGGATGAAAAACTTAAACCTTAAAATCAATGTATTGCTACGCTCATAATGAAAGTACCGTACTGTACTAGTATATACTGTATACAGTATTTTCTTTTAAATTAAACAGTATAAAAACTGGAGCACCTAAGTCATTCTCAAAACCTTGTCTCTTGTAAGCAAGAGCACAAAATTATTATTATGGTACCTTTTCAGCATTTAGTTAAATAACGTATTAAGTAATGTGTTGAGTAAACATGGTGTCCATTTTGATAACAAATAAATAAGCTTCCCCTTTAACTTCAGTATAATTATACTGAATATATTATAGTCACCTTTGTACAAAAAGATGTATCACAGGAATTGGTCCAGAAAGCACTAAATTGATATGAACAGAATTTGCTGTTCGGTGTAAATTTTTAGAATAACATGACTGCTATATTACTTGGGTCAAGTAGCATAAAATAATTACTCATGGCTTCTAACTTATCAATAACTTGTAAGAAGTCAAGAAAAGCTCTTAAAAAGCCAGATGCAGGATCAAAATGTATTCTTTTCATTAAAAATGAAGACCTGCTCTAAGGCTGCCTAGTCTGGATTACTGTATAATGTAAAAGCAGAAAACCTTCATTTTTTAAATTGTTGCAAGAAGTAGCTGAATGTCAACATGTCATACTAAGATGTCTTAGTTCCTCCATTACAATTTTTCAAATATACTGTACATAAAATAACAACATTTTGCTTTGCAAAATGTTAGTGGCTTTCAGGTGATATAAATATATTACAAGGCAGTAACTTGACACTTCTTTGTATAAAATGTAGATTCAGTTAAATAATTCTCCAAAAATATTTACATTCTCATAGTATGAACCCATTACAAGTATACACATGGACTAAAATAAATGAAGCAAGCATCTGAATTTGGATTTTAAAAAAATGGGGATTTTTTTTTCATTTAAAAAGCAAAGCAACATATAAACACAAGTACAAAATTAAGAACATTCCTGTAAATTATAGTTTTACCATGAAAATCAAAATGTACACAAGAAAATCCATTTTTTGAGGAAATAAAAGGAAATAAAGCGAAGCATTACGCAATTCTTACCATTATCTTTCATAGCACTATCAATAACATTCATTCCCATCTATTTCAATTAATATGAAACAATATGGATTTCCGTGTTTGATAACCAGGCCTATCAATCCATTCCCATCTTCATTCTTAGAGTGAACTCTCAGTGTCTTACTCTTAAAAAAAGTCTCTTATTTAACTGTGCTCACAATATTAACAACCTGACAATGATTTATCCTCGAGACATTTGTGCCATGGTTTCTGGACCACAGTTCACAAGTCTTCTTGAGTACAGTATATCATTTTCACTCTTGTACAGCTCAAGGTTGAAGAAGCTACAAGTTTGGAAAATTGTCAGGGCAAACTTTTTTGGAATGAGAGTTGTGAACTCTTGGAATAATCTGCCAGAGAGCCTTGTGATGGCACCAAATGTGAGCTCATTCAAGATCAGACTTGACCAACACTGGAGCAGGTACAGATACATTCTGAAGCCTTTACAGTACATGCCCAGTACTTGCCGTCAGTGTGTAACAGACGTCACTGACTGACCAAGTGGCTAATGAACAGATCAGTAGTGAAGATGATAAAAGTAAAAGTGTACAAAAAGAAGAAGCTTAAGCACAGTGTTATGTACCATAATTTTTTCTTTTTGGCTTCATTTTATCATCAGTAAAAATATTGTACACATACAGTATAATGTACTGTACCGTAAAATTCTTCTCCGAACTTTTTCCTTCTGATCATGTGTTTTCATGAAAAGTTGCAAGTGATTATCACTCACCATTGGCACCTTGCCTCTTAGTTCATAAATGTCTGTTTAATATAAATATGATGTCTAATTTCAAGTACTGTACTGTATTCATTAATTCCCAAATTTTGTTTTACTAACAGCGGCATCCAGTTTTATCAACAGGATTGGTCTTCCCATCTACAGAAAATTTGTCAGTATCCATAGATTCGGTCATCATCATTCCCTGCTTCTCGTTGTTAAGGATCTGTAAAAAAGAACATGTAGCAATAATTATTGAAGAAAATACTGTTTAGTTTTAATGTAGATATTTATACTGTACAGTAAAATTTATAATTAATAATTTATATATAAGGGAGGAATAAAAATTATCATGTAAATGGTAAGACAGGGAAGAAAGGAACAGAAGTGATAAATGATCAATATGGTTAGAAGCAGATTAGGCTGTGTAAAGAAAAGAATTAAAATTACCAGGTACCTATTTCAGACTGCAATAAGCAAGTGTGAAGAGTAAACAACTTTAAGTGCACTTTAAGTGCACTTAAGAGTGTGTCATTGTGTGTTCAAAGTCAATCTGTGTTCATAAGAATTACTGTACTATGAAACTGTCCCAATGAGGGAGACAAAGTACATGAACAACAAAAAACACTAAACAACTGAGACTTGTCCACGACAGTCAAGTGGCATACCACCCACCTCATCCCAGTTGGTCTGCATTAAAGTATAGTAGTATTACAAATATACAGTAGTGGGGTTATTTTGCAATGTTATGTTAAGATGTAACACCAAGAGGTAGTATAGTAATATGTCATCAAAAAATTATGAAACCAAGAAGCTTCTGTAAAATGGATAATTATGTAGTGTATAATATGATGAACATGTGTGCAAGTAAAGCATGTAATAAACCATAGTACTGTATGCATAATGTGTTGTCTATGGTAGACCCTGCTGCTGCCACATGGCATCACGAAAATTTTGACCAAGTCCCAGGTTGCTGATCTGACTTTCTGCCTCATTTACTCACAATTGCAGGGTCTCAATTGTTCGTCGTATTATTGACAACACAACATACATATATTGTTTCTCACTTGATTTTTTTTCATTTTGTATTTCTTTATTATTATTATTATTATTATTATTATTATTATTATTATTATTATTATTATTATTATTATTATTATTACATTTTCGCCCCCTAGGCCCTGATGTGGGTCAGTGACCTGTGCCTGGGTGGGCTAATCCCGCGTTAAAAAAAAAAAAAAAAATTGTTAGTTTTTTGTTATACAATATCAATAGTCTTTCTTCATTATCCTCTATCACTCACAATGTTATTAAGTCTACAAATAGGCTTTTGATGTGTCATTAATCTCCTACAATCACCATACATCTTACTCCTCTAACTCATGTGAAGATAAACAGACTAGTCACTCACACCACTATGCAGTCACTGCTAGCTGTCTGATTGTCCCATTTCAACTCATTTACTCTTATGTAAGATACCTATACTATACCTATACCTTAACTTTCATATTTAGAATGCTCAAATCTTTCATAAAGTAGATTTTCGGTTGATAGGTATTTTCCTGTACATCTATCAAACCACCACCTTTTCACTCATCTTACATTATAAGTCAAACAGTGTTTTTATGAACAATGCCTTTCATTTGGGGACCCATGAATCCTGGGTTGTTAATTTGTGCTTAACACTCACACATCATATACTGGGACTAAACTAAAAATTGATAATGCTTACCCATTACCACTAAGTCCTAAGACGGATTATTAAAAGCATCCTTTCATCTCTTAAAGTAAGAGGTAACAAGTTGTTAAGCCCCATGTCATCAGGTAGCTATGTAAAATCTCTCTCTCTCTCTGTTAGCGACAGTTTCTACACCTTAAATAAATTCATGTCAAGGCGGCCCTATGGCCGGCCATCCTCAAAGACGAGGGGCAATCATTATTATTATTTGTAGATTAACCATAGTAACATTGCAAGTGTTTGAGAATAATGCAATAAGTAAGTGATATAACTAAGCATACAGTATTAATATAAGGGAGAAAATACGAAAATTAAAAACAAAACACCTTTTTGTACCTTCGGGGTTTTCGTTCATGGGGTACAGGTAACGAGCCGATCAGTGGCAATGAAGATGAAATAAATAACTATAATTTTTTGTAAACTGAGGGCTCATAAATTGGGGACTACCTGCAGTTATAGGGATTCATAATACAGTACATTCTAACTCTTATGAATTGTAAAAAAAAAAAAAAATATAGATTATGAGCCTGAAACTTTAGTGCCTTTGTTTGTATTCAATGGGTATCTTGGCCTTGGATGATCAAAATGTAATATCTGTACAGTTAGAACTGGATTTAGGGGTGTTCAGAGTGTGCGGTCAAATAGGACCCTACATTTTCAGGGTACCTGACTTTAAATATGCTGAAAAAAAAAAAAAAGCTATTTAGGTTTATCTTCATTATGTCACTGACTAGTTTGTTTTTCTGCTGTTTTATGTACAATAGTTGGAAACCTGTTGGGGGGTGGATATATAAGCTAGGATACACCATTGCTTATTCAGAGTTAAAGGCAAAAATAGATTTCCCTGACAACAAACTGAAGTTCTCAGGCCATTGTGAGAAGGTGAATCAAGCAACTAATCTAACAGGGCATATAAGAAGATCGTTCAGATGTCTACACGGTCCATGTCTTTTAACGCTCTTCTAGAGTGAGATACTCTTCCATCTGGAGTACTGTTTCGTGTCTGGTCCCCAAAATATGCTAGAGACTGTCAGCTGATTGACAATGTCCAAAGGAGGGCCACCAGACTGGTGCCTGCTCTACGGTACCTTAGTTACCCAGAGAGATTAGAACGCCTGCAACTGCCTAGCTTATACTATAGAGGGGCAAGGGATGACCTATTTGAAGTTTATAAACATCTCACAGAGCACTACTCAGTTGAGTGTCCATACCTGGAGCTGGCGGGGACACCTGTCCCACAAGGGGTCACAGATCAAGGTTGAGGAAGCCATGAGTCCAGAAAACTGCGAGGGCATACTTTTTCAGAGTAGGAATTGTTAACTCGTGGAACATTCTAACACAGTGTTGTAACTGCACTGAGTGTGAGCTCTTTTTGGACTAGACTTGACCAACACAGGCATAGATATACCAATACATTCAGGAGCCAGTTTATGCCCAGTACTTGCCAACAGTGCATAACATAACAAACGTGACCAACTGCCCAGGTGGCTAACGAGCCGATCAATGGTGAAGATTATAAAAGTAAAAAAAGTAAAAGTATATGGTAGGCCAATGGCAGTGGTTCCTAAACATGGGGTCATGATCCCATATGATATTATTCATTTATGAAATTACTGTACTGTCTATGACAACATCATGTACAATGGGTGTGGTCTTTTATTCTAGAAAGGAACTTGAAAGACAATCAAATTAGGGTACAAGGGGGGGAAGATACTTCTGGAGAATTTAAATACCCTGTATAGGTGTGTGTGTGTTTGTACAGAATATCTTTAGTGTTATCTGAATAGTTTTTCAACCTTAATTGTGCAATAATTACCCACCTTGTTGACAAGAAAACGAGAGGCTTCATCAATGTTGATATTCTCCTTAGCAGACGTCTCAAACCAACCACTAAAACCTCGTTCCCGGCAATAGTCATCCATTCTTGCAGGGTTGTTTACCACACCTTCCTTTGGCTGATCACACTATTAATAAAGTGTCATAATTACTTCATGAATACCATTAATATCATCCAAACTGATTTATATAATCTTATATACAGCACATATACAGGTAGTATACCTTATTGTTAGCTAATAACTTTAAAGCAATCAAACACATCGTTTAGCAACATAAATATATATATACAGTGATATCCCCATTAGCCGGAACAATTGGTGCAGAGCTCTTCTGGGAATGAGAGATTTCCGGGTAACGAGATGACTCTCTCAAAGCCGGAAAAAAATCTCTCATCCCCAGAATTTTCCGGAATTTTCTGGGTAACAGAAAAATGTTCTTGGAAGTTCCAGATATTGCCCATTACTTCATCTCTCGAACCCGGAAAAATATCCCTCATCCCCGGAATTTTCCGGGCAATGGAAAATTTTCTCGGAAGTTGCAGAAATTGCCCATTACATCATCTCTCGTACCTGGAATTTTCCGGGTAATGGATTTATTTATTTATTATTATTACTTTTTAAAGTTCCAAGAAAATGCGCCTGATTTTCATCTCTCAAACCCGGAGAAACTTCCCCCATCCCGTAATTTTCTGGGTGTCGGGATTTTTTTTCTCGGAATTTTCCGGAAAATGTGCCCCTCGGAAAATTGGAGAGTTCTCGGACCATTGCGAGAAGAAGATAAATCAGGTAAATCAACTATTGGGTCTCATAAGAAGGTCGTTCAGATATCTAGACAGTCCGTCCCTCGTAACGATCTTCAAGAGTGAAGTGCTTCCCCATCTGGAGTACTGTCACCCCGTCTGGTCCCCAAGATATGCTAGGGACTGTCAGTTGGTTGAAAATGTTCAAAGGAGGGCCACCAGACTGGTGCCTGCACTTCAGCACCTCAACTACCCTGAGAGATTGGAGGGCCTGAACTTGCCTAGCTTATACTACAGACGGGCAAGGGGCGACGTAATTGAGGTGTATAAGCATCTCAAGGGGCACTACTCAGTCGAGTGTCCTTACTTGGAGCTGGCGGACGCTCGCCCCACAAGGGGTCACAGCTCAAGATTGAAGAAGCCGCAGGTCCAGAAAACTGTGAGGGCAAACTTATTCGGAGTGAGGGTTGTAAACTCTTGGAACAATCTACCAGAAAGTGTTGTGACGGCACCGAGTGTGAGCTCTTTCAAGACCAGACTTGACCAACACTGGAGCAGGTTCAGGTACAGTTAAAAGCTGGTGCATGCCCAGTACTTGCCAACAGTGCGTAATGGAGATGTGACCAATTGCCCAAGCAGCTAACGAGCCGATCAATTGGTGAAGAGGATAAAAGAAAAAGAAAAGTAACAGACGTGACTGATCGCCCAAGCGGCTAACGAGCCGATCAGTGGTGAAGAGGATAAAAGTAAAAGACTGTACACCCATGTCTTGATAGTTTCAGATTTGAGGGTGACACAAAAGATGCCCGTTTGACCTTGGCCATAGCGCATGAAGGTGGTCTCTATGGCCATGTCACTCCATATCCCATTATAGATACCATTATTGTGGTGCATGATGAGCTCAGATTTAACGAAATGTACACGAACATCTTCTGGCGTCTGCTCCATAGATCGGACATAGTACAGGCCATATCTTTAGATCAGACATAGTACAGGCCATATCTTGCATACTTGATCAGCCCAGCAGCATAGTGTGGCAACAAGGTTTATATTCCACTTTGTGTGTTATTTCATGCTAATTTCAACATTATGTATGGAACGATGGAGCTTGGGGCTGCATGGATCTTCATATGCATAAAAATATACATTTCTACAAATAGTCTAATAGTGAACATCTTTAAAATTTATTGAGTAATTAAAATTGCCCAAGGGTGGGAACTCCACACCCACCTGGAACTGTTCACTGAGACCCTATAGAATAATAATAATAATAATAATATTAATAATAATAATAAAATACAGTATATCAAATACTTTGAGGTTGGCCCCTCTCACTGCCGGACTAAACGAGCTGATCAGTGGCTAAGAGGATAAAAGTAAAAATTAAAAGTACAGGTTGGGTATCCTTTATCCAAAATGCTTGGGGCCTTAAGGGTCTTGGATTTGGGATATTTTCATATTTTGGAATACCTGTATCCTGTATACAGAACCTGTATAGTGCAGTAGCTCACCCCGCAGAGATGGGGCCCCAAGTCTATGCACAAAACTAATTTACAGCACATGGATACATATATTCTGTATGTAGTTTTATGAAATATAATTGAATCATTTTGGGTATAAAATATATGAAAGGTAAGCAATCACTACTGTCTGTTTGGCATCACCATGACGCCCGACTCTGAGGCGCTAAGCAGTCTGTGTCTTATCTTTATTCATTACACATAGTACATAATTACCCTAGTAAAAATGATGAAATATGCCATATTCACTGTATTAACTACCATAAATATAATGAAATAGACTTTCGGATCTCAGAGCATTTTGGACGTGGGAATTTTGTATAAGGGATACCCAACCTGTATAGGAAAGAGATGCTTTCCACTGAGCAAAAAGTGATAATTTGTATAGTTAAGCAAATTTCCCAAGGGCATAGTGTTAAAATGGAGGCTCCATTCCTAGAACCTGATTTTTTTATACTTTAGGCAACCAAAACTACTGTAACCAAACTAAATACTCTGTAATGTACAAAAGACATACTCAACAAATCAATACTGTACAGAACACCAATAAATGTACAAAATAATAAAATAAATAATCACCATAAATAGATTAAGCCTCTTGCTCATCTTGATGCAAATCACATCAAAACACTGGGTAACACTATTTGCATCGGTGACTCCTCTGAGAGATGCGTAAGCGAAGCGCAGTGACATGTAAGTGTGCTGTCATAGGCATAACTGGGTTTATTGGCTGAGACTAGAGTTTCGTGCCCAGCAACAAGTAAGTGTACCATTTGGTAGACTTCCTTTGCACGATGGTATATTGTGAAGCTAGCTAAGAAGGTAGGCTATTGTTTTGAAAGAGTAATTGTCCATTTTAAATAATGTCGTTAATAAACGAAGACCCGTTAAGAATAGTTTTCAATTCCCTTCCCCTGTGTGTGGAGTAGGGTATTCCTCGTAAGTGTCTTTGTGGTATACAGTGACCCCATGAGTAACAACATAACTATCACATATTTCCCCTCGTATATATGTTAGAGCATGATATACTTACTCCTACAGTTATTATCGTCTACTTCCATTTTCCCTCCCTTTCCCCAGTTTCCTTGGAGTGTGGGTGGCTGCCTGACCACAAACCGGCCATCCTTTCTCAACCAGAGCCTTTCCCTCCTCTCTCACCCCTCCCTCTCTCTCACTAGTATGAAGAACAAAGAAAGAAAGAAAGATTAAGAATAAGAAAATAAAATTAAAGAATAAAGAAAATAAACAAAGAAATAAAGTAGAAATAATAGAGAATTAAAGAATAAAGAAAAGAAACAAAGAAATAAAGAAAAAATAATAGTAAGTAGATAGAGAAATAAAAGGAAATAACACAAAGGTATTTATTACACGGGGGATGTCCTGCACTTCTCTTCCTGTAAACTCTGTAACTGTCCCATCACTAACACTCTTCAACACTATTGCCTTGACTGTCCCACTGTCAGGGACCTCCTACCAAAGGGAGACTCACTAACCACTATATGCCACCACCTACGTATTCATAATAATTTAGATTTAGTTCTTGTATGCTACCAACACTCTGGTGGTTGCTAACTCCCATTGTCCTTAAATCATATCAATATTGTCTCCATATCACAAGTCATAGCATGTCCTGAGAGACACGAGTACCAATGTATTAGTGTCTGACTGCATTGTCTTTTAACTAGGCATTGCCCCCCTGAGGTGTAATAAATTAATTAAATAATAAGCCCAGCAGGACTAAACATAGGCTCACAAGCAGCAGATGCAAGTAGTGGGGTGTTAAGCTTGAGAGAAGTCACATACAATAATATCGGGAAAGACCATAGTAGCTCTATTCCATCCCCTGGGCATGCCAAGTAGCTGTCAAGCTCCTTCAGTTGAGGAGTTTGTGGAAGATTGTTGCCTCCATAGTATTGAACAAGCAAATGGCAGAAAGCGTGACTTGGGCGCTTAAAATCTGTGCCCAGCCATCTTTTCTACTAATGTAATGTTAAAACCTAATATTATTGATATTTCTCTTAATTATTAATTGTGTGTGCATACCATCATAAAATTAAGAAGTTATTTTTACTACAACGTAGGTATTGTGTCTGAAAAAGTGGAGTTTGGGGGTCGGCCCGGTCTCTATTTCAATTAATCCCATATGTTATGTTGTTCACTTTACGCGTTTCTCACTTTACGCAGGCCGCTGTGAGTTGAATTAACCGCGTAAAGTGAGGGTTCACTGTACCCAAAAATGTTACTTGAGTACAGTACTTAAGTAAATTTACTTAATTACTTTACAACTCTGGAAATCATGTGCTAACCTAACCTATAACTTAACTCGCCTATATCTAGAAAACCAAGCATTTACACAAGAAATGAATAGAACTGAAAATACAGGGGTCCCCGGGTTACAAACGGTTCTGTTCTTGAGGACGTTCTTAAGTTGGATTTGTATGTAAGTCAGAACACATGCTATGTGCATACCGTACTTTCAGAACAATGTTTTAAATCCCACTATATCATAGCCTAAGCCCTTATATACATCCAAAATCATATAATTTAAGACAAAAGAAGAAAAAGAATGACAAAACACAGTAAATGAAAGTAAAAACTAAGTCCTCTAGTAAATAAAAGACTGTAAATTTCATGTTTAACCCAGTTCATATTGGCAGGCGTTCGTAAATTGGGGACCCCCTGTTCAGTGTACAAAACTGTGTTGTTCAGATGTCTAGATGGTCTGTCTCTTGAAACGATCTTCAAGCGTGATATGCTAGAGATTGTTAGTTGATTGAATATGTCCAAAAGAGGGCCACCAGACTGGTGCCTGCACTACAGAACCTCAGCTATCCAGAGAGATTAGAGTGCCTGCAACTGCCTAGCTTATACTGCAGATGGGCAAGGGGTGACCTAATTGAGGTGTATAAACATCTCAAGGGGCACTATTCAGTCGAGCGTCCATACCTGGAGCTGGCGGACGCTCGCCTTACAAGGGGTCACAGCTTAAGGATGAAGAAGCCACAAGTCCAGAAAAAATGTGAGGGCAAACTTCTTTGGAGTGAGAATTGTGAACTCTTGGAACAACCTGCCAGAGTGTTGTGATGGCACTGAGTGTGAGCTCTTTCAAGACCAGACTTGACCAACACTGGAGCAGGTTCAGATACATTAAAGAGCCAGTGCATGCTCAGTACTTGCCAACAGTGTGTAAGAGTTATGACTGATCCCACAAGTGGCTAATGAGATGATCATTGGCGAAGAGGATAAAAGTAAGACGGCGGCCACTTCTCATATATTAGCCGCCACAGTATATTATTTACATCTGCCACATCACAGCTGATGACGCGACTGTAATTAATGCTATCTGAACTCGCCTAACGATTAACACAAGAAAGTGAATAGAACTGTAAGTAATGAGCATACAAAAATGTGTCTTAAAACGCTCCCCCATAATTACTGAACCGCTGTCGGTCACGTCTTGTATATTAGCCTAATTATTAATCACAATGTATCATAATAAGCTTTCTTCAAACCTTGTTTGCCAGAAGTACTGTAGGAATGGGTGAACCATCAGCTAGGGTGACTTTAGTGTCAAGGTCTGTCTTCCACTTGGCCACGGCATCAAAAGTTTGGGCACGAGTTACATCAAACACTACAAAAGCTCCAACTGCCTCTTTATAGTATACTCTTGTCATATTTCCAAATCGTTCTTGACCTGAAAAGATGCAGTTAATATACCTGATTAAATTTATTAAATTTCATTTATTTGTGGATATACCAATAGTTCCTTACAAACTATACTGTAATGCATTCTGTTACTTTAAGTGAATTACTGATGATAAACAGTATGATCACAGAAACATACTTGCAAAAATTACAGATTACAGTACTGTACAGTAAAGTCCACTGTATAAGTGAATTAACCCTTTACTACTATCACTGTCTTCGTGTGATTTACCAAAATTGCACCATTGCTGTCTTGGTAAATTTGTATAAGTTACCAGTTATTAAATTTTGAGAATTTTATGGTTGTAATCATTACAGTAATTTTATTGGTGCCAAAAAGAAATTTTTTCTCTTGTGGGTTTGCTTTCTCAAGGACTGAAATTGTGCTACTGACCTACCATTCATAGGGAGATACAGTGTACACAGTGATAGCACATAGAGATACCAACAACTAGTCGAGGAGAACTGGAAAAAAAGTCAAACTGTCTTGGACGGCAACATTGGTCAAACGAGGGTGTCAACAGGTCAAGACCAGCAGGGGGCAGCTTAGTGAATTTAAAAAAAAACATTAGTCTGCCACAAGGGCATGATCACTCACACATCTCAGTTTACTTAGATTATAATTAGTAGATGTGATTATAAGGGAAGTCATCCTAGCGAGGGGTATATTTCTTCTTCAAAAGAAATTAAGTGTGAGAGCCCGGTGGTTGGCACTAAACAAAGAGGCCAAAGTACGCTGGCAGTGGAGCGGGGCTTTTAAAGGGGCCTTGACGTTAAAGCCCTGCCACCAAGACACAGATTAGAAGCAATTATCACAGTAATAATAAAGATTAATATTATTATTATAAATCTAACGATTATAATTATACTGTATCACATTGTAAACTGGGCTTAAGGCTGAGTAGATTCGTACAGAGTCTGCACACCCCCCTCCTCCCCAACAGCAACAGCCATGAGGCGTAGGGAAACGGGCTATAACTCCAGCATCATCAGGAAGTCTGTTGACATGTAATTACTGCAGGGTGAAGTCGGATGTACACTGTGCGGGTCTGGGCAATTAAGCGTTTAGGATGATACATAATATGGTAAAGCATGAAGGCTGTTGCTGGTATTGCCCTGACTGCAAAATCAAAGTAGAAGAGGCGATTGCAAACCATAGGGGAACGAGTTTCCTAGGGACGAAAATAGATGAAGCTAGATACTTGCTGGTTGCCAAACTATAAAATGTTGGGAAAGAGATCCTGGCTAAGACTGAGGAAGTAGCTGATAGAATGGAGGGAGTAGTGAAGAAGAGTTATGATCAGGCTATAGCAGGGCCACGGAAGGTGGCGGAGAGTAATGCAGGATCTGAACAGGTTCTACAGCAGCTAGGGACTCTGATGGAGAGTGTCGAAGAGATGGCAACTAGCAGACCTATTGTTAGGGGAGAGGAGGAACAACGGGAATATTTCAAGCGCAGGGACAACGTAATAGTTTTTGGAGTCCCTGAGAGCCAGTTGGAGGAAGCTGAGAGTAGAAAACACACAAGTTGCAATTTGAGAATATTTGTATAGAGGCTTTGAATATGTCAGGGCTCACTCAGGATGTGAGGAGGCTAGGTCAAAAGCATGAGGACAAGCCTCTCGCCCCTCAAGATCACACTAGTGAGTGAAGATAAGAAGTGGGAAGTTTTTCAGCAGGTAAAAATCTTAGCAAGGAGTGAGGCATTTCAGAATATATTCATTCACCCAGATCGCATGGTAATGCAGAGGGAACAGCACAAGAAACTCCTACAGGACTTGAAGCAGAAGAGGGAGGAGTCGAGGCGGAACAGGGACGGGTGTACACGGGTTACATCCAGGGGGAAGGTAGTGGAAGCACGAACGCAAGCACAGAGCCAGGGGGCAGTGGTACCCCCCCCCCCACCCACTCTACCTCCCACCCAGGAGGAGGCGAGTGCCATGTAAACAACGACATCTCTGACCACACCCCGCATAATACAATGTATTTAGCATATGCTGCAGCTGCTGAGAATGGAGGGGGCCGGAGTCACTATCAAGAGCACAGACGTTACTGAGAACAAATTCCGGCTTGAAAGTCATGTACACTAACACAGAAATTCAAGGTGTGGGATAGGTTAAACGATGAGCAGGACAGGAGGATGTATGCAAGATCCAGGAAGCAAAGAGTCAGAGTACAGAAGGGCTGAAAAGGAGTTCCAGAGGCTGATTGCAAGCGAGGTAAAGTAAAAACCAAAGGCGTTTTACCACTAAGAAAAATCAAAATAAAAAAATGCGAGTAGGAGGATCGGACCTAAGGCAGCATCTGGCCAGGACAAATTGGAGGCATTAAACAGTTTCCTTTCCTCGGTTTTCACGAGAGGATGCAAACAATCTTCTTGCATTGGAGGACAGACGGTTCAACACAGCGCGGACTCACATTGTGTTCACAGAAGAGGTTATAAGAAATAAATTGCCAAAGCTAAAGGTATATAAAAGACCCAGCACCTGACATGGTGCATCCCAGAGTGCTAAGAGAGTTGTGCAATGAGCTTGCAGAGCTCCGAATATCCTGTTCTGTAAATGACTGGGTGAGCAAAAGATCCCCAGTGATTGGAAAATGACTTATGTGAATCCTATTTTCAAGAAGGGCGATTGTCACTCCACGAATAATTATAGACCCGGGAGCCTGACCAACATAGTATGCAAAGTACTTGAGTGCATTATGAGAGATGCCATACTGGAATATCTACTATGAAATAACCTTGTAAAGGATTGCCAACACGGTTTTATGCTCCTGTTTAACACAATTACTGAAGATACTGGATATATGGACCCAAATTCTGGAACAGGGTGGTAATATCGACAATATATACCTAGATTTTGTCAAGGCTTTCGACAGCATACCCCATGAAAGGCTGAAAATTAAACTGGAAGGGTACAGAATTCGGGAAGTGCCCTAGAGTGGATCAGAGACTTTCTCCATGATCCCAAGCAGTGTGTGGTGATTAATGGCACGAAATCGTCATGTGTACCTGTGACAAGCGGGGTACCACAGGGCAGTGTGTTGGGCCTGCTGTTGTTAGTTTGCTTGTTTCATAAATGACATGCCAGAAGCTGTGTATTCCTCCACACAAATGTTTGCGGATGATGCTAAATTATTTAGGGAAATTAAGAACCAAGCAAACTGTGAACAGCTGAAGAAGGCTCTCTGTGAGCTTCAAGAATGGCCGAAGAAATGGGTGCTAAGATTCAATGTCACGAAGTGTATGAGGATGCACCTATGAAGTACCAATGGTAAAGGCGTATCATATGTCCCAATGAGACTAAGAAACTGCATTAATTGAGACTGAATGTGAAAAGGATCTGGGTGTGTATGTTGACAATGAACTGAAGTTCTCGGGCCACTGTGAGAAGGTGAACCAAGCAACTAAATTATTAAGTCTAATAAGAAGGTCGTTTAGATCTTCAAGAGCGATTCCATGACTTCAAATGGTTTTAATATCATAGGGACACTTGACAAAATATCAAATAATATAATATTAAAGTTCGAATATGTTTCATTGTGTTATTTATTCTTAACTTATATTTTTGTAAGAATGTTACAGAGATCAGTATTTTCTGCAGACACTGTAACCCGAGACTTCCATTTATAACTAAGACCTGTACGAAATATCCTTCAAAATTATTTGATATATTCTAACAGAAACCACATGGAATATACATGTATCTAGTATTGCCCACAAAAAATAAGTAAACAGTCACCACAAACTTGTTTTTCAAGCAGAGCTTACATGTCATTCAAATTATACCTTTGCAACACAAATTATATACTGTACAGGTATTCCATACAATTCTCACTGAAAAAATTCAATAATAATTACTGGCTGTCTTAGACAGTGAAGAGATAACTTACCTGCAATATCCCAGAGTTGTAGACGAATCACAGTATTATTGTCCCAATTTAGCACTTTGAGGGCAAAGTCAACACCAATGGTGGCCCTATAGTGCTGGCTGAAGAACTGATGGACATATCGCTTGATGATGGAGGTCTTGCCAGTACCCAGTTCCCCAATTACCAATATCTTGTAGAGGTGTTCGCGCTTGTCATTGCTCGACCCGGCCTATAGGAGTAATAATATAATTAGTGGCAAGAAGAACCAAACAATAAAATTTGTGAGGAGTATAATGAACACTCAATGAAGCCCAATATTCTTTTAATTATTGTACTGTATATTCATTAATTACAAATACCTGAACAAAAGTAAACAAAACTTTTTCTAAACATGGTACAGTACTTACAGGAAAAGACTGTAACAGGAATTATTATATACAGGAGAAAGCATTAAAATGGAAATTAAAATCACACAGGAGATGCTAAACCATCATGAAGTATAAAGTTCAAAAGCTCTTTTTTCATCATGAATACTGTAATGTCTAATACTGTATACAGTACAACTTAAAGTAAGCTTCAAGTACATTTATGGAATACAGTACTGTAGCAGCAAATGATTATAGTACACAAAGAACATATACTGTATTGTATTGTATTGTATACCCTAATAGAAACTATCATAGAAGGTGTCTGGAAAACAATCAAAATTTCATAGGTAAGGTCTCATATTTCACGAGCACTACCTAATGTAACCAAGTCTTATACTTGGGGTAAAATATCGTGAATTTCGCGAGATCCAGCCACAACTATGACAGGTTTCACCCCAATCCATTCAATAATGTAGCAGAGGCTGATTACGAAATATATTTACATATACTGTACAGTACACACACACAGTGCACACACACACACACACACAGTGCACACACAGACAAACATTCGATGCCCTCTGCTGTATTCTCTGCTCTATCAGTAATAACAGGAGGATAACAACTGATGGTATGACAGAACACAAAACTTTGAAGAACAAAGCGGTTAAGGCATCTTTTGACTCACTGCTTAGTGTTTTTTATGGGATTTTCATTATAAAATTATAATGCATAAAAAGGCAAATCCGGTGAATGAACAAGGCACTTACGATTACAAATTTACGTGATGTTGCCAGTAAGCTGTTGGCTCCTGAGAGCACCATGAGACATGAGAGAGAGATCTTTTACATTCACTGCATTCAGGTAATATTTTTGGGACCATAAGTCTCAACAACTGTTTTTTCTTTATCATTTGGTGATTTGTTTGTACAGTATATGGTTCAGTACTGTACAGTATCAGTATGTGTCAATTCGCTGAAGTGGCAGAAGCCACAGCCTTGTTGCTTCTTTTTAAGTAAATTCAATCTTTTTTTCATGCCTCCCTACTGAATTTGCATTATATGCAGTAAAACAAAAGTATTTGTGATCAACCAGATTTTTTTTTATTGTGTGAGTCTAAGGGACATCCTTAAAAAAATCCACATTCAAAATCACACACCCCTGAAAACTACTATTGGTACCCTTTTTAAAGGCTAAAGTAACACACTGAAAGCAACAACCACAAACATAATACCTCGAGAATAACTACAGGTACCACAAAAGTAACACTTTGTGGATAATAACCACAGAAGTGACATCTTTAGAAAAACTACCACAAAGAAACATCTCAAGGACAACCACAAAAGTGACACTTCAGGGATAATAACAGTAACTGCAAAAGTAACTCGAGGGCAGCCACAAAGTTGACAAGAATAACAACCACTAAAATAACTTATTGAGGATAATAACCACAAAAGTAACACATCGATGATAACAATTAGTGTAAATGGTACCCGGTAGTTACCCTTGTTAATCGCCACAATAATCCACCTAAGAGGGCATTCAGGGGTGGATCCTGGGGGTCCTTGGGGTCCGTGCCCCCTCCCCCCTTTTTAATCAGAAAATTCCAATACTTTTTCTTTAATGCAGTATTGTACTTGGCGCTTTTTCAGAGCAAAAGGTAATTACTATGAAAATCAGAATATCTCCTAACATCAAGTGCACACGGCCTCAAAATGCCCATGATATTGGCTAAATTTCAAAAGAATTCTGGGGACTTACAGCCCCCACACACACACACAACCCACCAGCTGGGTGGGCTCCTATGCTCGCCATGTTCCCCACCCACAACTTTTTGGAGCCCCCTTTGATAGTCCTGAATCCGCCCATGGTATTTCTCAGCCAGTAAGTGTTCATATTCACACCTGCCCCACTATAAGGGTCACTGCTTAAAACTGAATTTAAGAACCACAAGTTCAGAACTTAGTTGCCAGGGCAAACTGTCAAACTTTTTTGGAGAGTTGGGAAATGGAACAATCTATCAGAGGGATGTGACGGTACCGAGTGTGAGCTCACGCAAGACCAGAATTGACCAACACTGGCGCAGGTACTGTACAGATACATTCTGGAACCAGTACATGCCCATTTTTTTTCCAACAGTGTGAAACAGGTCTATCAGTGGTGAAGAAGATAAAGTAAAATATGAGAATAATCAAGTAAAATCTCACCATATGTCCGTGTCAGGCGGGGTTCGGGAACAGAACTCCGGCAAGAGGGATTTCTTCACATAAACATTTTCCATCTCAAATTAAAATGAGAGATTTGATACAAAACAGGCTATCATATCATTGGAGCTCGGGCAGCTTGAGCTTGAAAAGGTCGAGATCATTATTCTTGGTAGGGTCAGGGCCACAGAATTAATTCATAATAGCTTGCAAAGAAGCAACAAGTTCCATCCAAATGCCTAAAGTGGATGTTTTAATGCTGTTAGAAACCACATACTGGTAATTAATTACATCATTGTGATTCAGTGTGGTTCATTACCTCACTCTAATTAATGCAACATTGTGAGTGTACTTTCTAACCACACCAAAATAATATTCCGAATATAGTATTACAGTATTCTATCCTCATTTAACAACGTAAACCTACAGCAACAACGAAAACAACCATAATCGCCTTCGAAGTCGCAATAGCACATATCAAAATATGTTTATCTTTAAAACAGTATTATAAATAAATATCAATTGTGGATGTAAAATAAAATATTAGAATATGAGGCTTGTTTCATCAGGGTATGTACCAAATGATAAAATACAATCACAAAAAGTTCTAACAATTTAAAGGCCTCACTAACACAGAGGTGAGGAGTCGTGGTTACGTGGGAAGGTACAGTCGAGTTGACAAACACGACGGCCTAAAGCCTTACAACGCATCACCCATCGACTTGGCTGTTTCACCTTACATCCACTCTCTTGTGTAATGCCCATCTTATTTTTATCTATCTCTCACTTAATCTTATGTTAAAAAAAATATGAGTGAGAGGGAGGTGTGTGTATCATAGCCACAAGCCTCAGCACGCATCGTCTGCAACAGGTCACTTGGTGTGGCTTTAGTATTCTCTCCTCACATTACTTCACGACCAGTGACTCCTTACCCCAAGCACGCTGGATTACGTCCAATCTCTTTATCTTTTAGTTAAATTTCTTTCCTCTGTAATGTCATCGATCCTCTCATTTTCTCTCGATGAAAAACCTACCGCGTTCTTCTTCGTCCTGTGGCAATGCTAACTTACACCAGCTGATCCTGGTAAATACAGTACTACCTTACTGCTAGCATGTGCGCATGCTACAAGTCTTTCAATCTGGACTTCTTAATATTCAATTAATGTACTCAGTGCAATCTAGTACGAGAATTCGGTTTGTCAGAACCACATGTAATTGTTACCATTACTGAAATTTCGAAATAACTACGTCACTAAAGTATACTGTATAAAGAAAGCTTAATCTTTAACTTAATTACGTTCAGTAAGAAAAATATTGATATTGTCATAAAACATGACGACAAAAACTAAATACAAGTTTATGAAGGTTTGCCTATAATGGTTTGTCAATAGAGGGACTCATCTTCGCCAAGTCGCTAAACAACTTGAAGGCTATGTGTAGTGAGCGTTTCATATTTAGAAATATAACATGTGGAAATTCTCTCTCTCTCATTTCACAACTTTGGGAATTACTGAATGCCAGCTGGTCACCATAAAAGGAAGATAACTTATAAACTATGAGAAGGAATGAAGTTCGTCGTTTATCAACCACGGGTCTGTGTGAAACTGCACAGAACCCTAAGCAGCTACTACAACTTGGAATGAGAGGGCAACCAAATTACAGCTCTGAGTCTGAGGAGTATAATATGAAATTCGCTCACGAGCGTATAAAGACGCAGTTAGTGTTCTGACTATAAAGTGTGTCGCATTCTGCTCCTAAAAGCTAAATAATCATTGAAGGTAATGTAGATTGTGTAAAAATCTAATCGAAGAAAGTCATAACTCTAGCAAGTAAAGCAGGAAAATGCTCATTATCGCACTTTATCTTGATTTTATGATATGAAGCTGTAAAACATATTCCATTTCCATCCACATGACCCTTTTCAAGTTACTGAATGGAAATGACATCCAATACGGGTAGCTAGTAACTACGTAAGCCTCCGTGAAAAGGGGAGTAAGACAAATTTCGCAGAGAGTTTGACTGGTCACAGTCAAGACTTCAAGATCGGTGTGAACATGAATGACCGGTCAGGCTATCATCCACCAAGGCGTGAGGTGTCAGGCTATCATCCACCAAGGCGTGAGGTGTCAGGCTATCATCCACCAAGGCGTGACGTGTCAGGTTATCATCCACCAAGGGGTGGGATGTCAGGCAATCATCTACCAAGGAGTGAGGTGTCAGGCTATCATCCACCAAAGCATGAGGTTCAGGCAATCATCCGCCAAGGCGCAAGGTGTCAGGTTATCATCCACCAAGGGGTGGGATGTCAGGCAATCATCTACCAAGGAGTGAGGTGTCAGGCTATAATCCACCAAGGCGTGAGGTGTAAGGCTATAATCTACCAAGGCGTGAGGTGTAAGGCTGTAATCTACCAAGGCGTGAGGTGTAAGGCTATAATCTACCAAGGCGTGAGGTGTCAGGTTATAATCTACCAAGGCGTGAGGTGTCAGGCTATAATCCACCAAGGCGTGAGGTGTAAGGCTATAATCTACCAAGGCGTGAGGTCACTGAAGAGCGAGGGTGGTCATGCCCGTCGTCACAGGATAGTGAACTCATCTTGAATTACCTGACAACCCCAGCAGGTAATCCCGCTCACCTCCTCTCAACATTTTCACACCGTGGCTGTTATCAAACCCATTGTCAACACTCAGCTAATTACAACTTATCGCAAATGCCCACATATGCTGATAAGTGGTTACGTTTAGCATGTCTAATACTTTAGTTGTTCAGATATGACTGATGAGAAAAAATCAAGTAGTTGAACATACCAATGGTCAATTTCTGGTCACACTTGTTCCGTAATGTCTTTTTCTTTCGTAAATATTACTTGGCAAATATCGACTAGTGTGTGGACCTGGCGCTTATGATGGCCTGTCTGTGTTATAAATGTAGGACGTTTAGTTTGGGCCAGGGTGGTTAGACCTAATCTAACCTATCAGTGGTCCAAACGTCTGCTCACCCTGTGTAATAGCAATCTTAAAAAACAAGTCTTCGAGCTGTTGCCTTACAAACTCCAAAGGTGGATCATAAGTCATTGACTTAGGCTTCACGGGACATGATCAAGGTCAAGTACATTAGCTGCATTCTTTCCTTTAAACTAAACAAAGCTTCAAGAACAAGAGGAACTGGCACATCGTGGGAGATAATGGAGGATCAACTCCGCCGTCATCCTGGCTGGTGTATCCCCCAAAAATTGACTGTAAGTTTTTGTTGCAGTAACATTATTAGTCATTGTAAACACCTGCTGCAGTTTCTTTCACTCTTATGCACACCCAATTGATGAAATAGAGGCTACGTGATACATGGTATACAATCCAGCTCCGAATACTCTCACTAGTGTGTATTTGGTGATGCAGTTCTGGTAATACCCTTAATAAAGTCTTACATTCACCCAGCGAGGAACGAATAGGACTACTATACTAAATGTGTTACCACAGACAAACAAATTCGCTTGCACTGAACAATGATGTTGCCACATATGAAGAGTTAGATAAATGGTTACTGAAATATGACTGATTAAAATATGTAAACAAAATAGTTAATTTTAGATAAAGAGAAAAACACTTTGAGGTATTATATAATTATAAACACTTCTGCACTTGGCGAGCAAGTTAAATAGCGGTTATACAGTATATTATTCCACTAAAAGAGGGAAACGTGAAGTGCAAGGACCTTAATTAACTATGGATGACTTCATTGCCGAAATTATATTTTTTTCATTGTACAGTAGCATAAAATAGGCGACGTACACCCACTAAAAAATTATTCGGCATCAGTGTCAAATTGTATCACACCGTAAGGGTGCCAAATAATTTTTAAGTGGGTGTACAGTACAGACTGACCAGAGAGGCCATCCCGATGTGTGCCAATAAGTTGTTCACCCAATAAAAAAATATTTGGCACCCTTACGACGTGATACAATATGACACGGGTGCCGAATATCTTTTTAGTGGGTGTACAGTACAGTACTGTTCTCATTGAATTTCTGGAAGACATGAACTCACTTAATTGTAAGTTCATTAAAAAGAGGGCTAAAAGACACTGGAATTAGGGAAAGTCCCACTGGACACAAAATACAATTTACTTAATTAAATACATAACAATACCATGGCAGTGGTCACGGTTAAGTGAAGATGCAATACGAAGTTGAATGTTGCATTCAAATTAACAAATCTCAAGGAAAAGAACGAACCTTCAAATAATTTACAAAATCTAGGATCAAATGCAGTACAGTTAAGAAATTAATTGAAGAATAAATATGAAGCATTCGGCGAGAATTGTGGATTAGAAAAGTTAACGACGATGGAATGAATCTGGAAAGTGTTATCTCAGCTGCAGGCGAGCAAACTATAATGTGGAAACTTAGCATCTGAAGCTAAAAAAATACCCGAAGAAAAAAGTAGACGGGCGGATCACCTGAAGATTACGAACGCAGCTTTATTTCACCTAATGACGCTTACCTAACTTAATGTAAACTATAACCCCACTCTAAGGAGCGTTTGGGTGTTTAATCATCTGGTAAAATAAGCTGAGGGTACCTAATCTTCAGGTGATACAGACCGACCAGCGGGGGATGACCTCCCAGAAGCCGATGACTGCTGAACGAAGGTGATCCCTTCCATCTATGGACATTTCGAAGTGAAAGGTCTATAGATGTTGACGCTACCTGATATAGGGTAATCTTCCCTGTACAGTATTGACCATTATCGAAAATGACCTGTATTTTCATGAGTAAAATTTATAAAATTTACAAGTAATCGGTCTTAAGAAGGTAAAGATAGAGCAGGAAATCCAAATAAACAAGAGATAGACATTACCACTCTATGACAGCCAAAATCTACGCATAAAAATTAAGAAAGTAAGAAAAAAAAAAGAACCAAATAAGATGATCTTCATAAAACACCAGGAAACAGCTTCAAATATAACTACCAGTCATTAAATGAGCCATTAAATAGAGGCTTTACGACCAAGGAAACATCCATCCCTGCTACCACACACCGCTGAATCTACTGTACAATATAAACACCTGAAGAGCTTTAAGCAGATCTGTACAAAATACAATGTAAAGAAATGGTTGAGAGAGGAATCAATCAGGACATCTCTTTAAATGTTGCAGAAAAGGTACCTCATGCACCCAGTCACACGACATAACACAAGATGGAGAAGGTGGAATTTCTATAGACTTATTATAGGAAAGTTTTTCTATGTACAAGATATAATCATTATTAATTTTTAATTTAAAATGAGTTGTGAACACTTGTGTCGGAAGAGCGTAGATAAAAATGTGTTGTGTTCATATACAGAACAATTTTCAATAAATTCTGGTTTACAGTAGCGTCACATGCAACCAAAACAAGTTAATTTTAATAATGACATACCCGGCACGTTGTATATTATACTATCAGATACAACACGGTACTCTTAGTATAATGTCAAGTGATAGTGATGTTATATAATTATAACGCCATTATTATTGTTATTACTTAATAAACATTTTACCTATTTTTTCTCGGGGGTTTAAATATAGTCGCGTTATAACTTACCTTGATTATGAAGCCATTGCTTCTGTTCCTTTAAAAACAAACTACTAAAACATAGTATACTAATTTTGGTAGAGGTATTTAAAATTTACTCATGGAACACTTAAAATGTATAACAAACGTGATACGGATGAATACACCAAACATCTCTATTGTGAGAAAAAGAATCGTGCCACATTTTAACTGGCAGACTTAGACAACATGAATGCTTATACTGTGACCATAACTGACACCATGACAGGGCACTTGATTGATTCTCACCAAGTTTTATCTACAAATACAGTACGGTTTGTAAAGAACAAACATCAAACTTCAATTTACATGAAGCATAACTTAATACTTTAGAAACAACAACCCACCACACCCGGTGTTTACTTTGTGTACACACATGCGGATGGAAGACTTTTAACTTGATCACATCGGAAAGGTATAGACGATTGGCCGGGTGCGGCGTTTACGTAAGAAAAGCAGGACTAATAAGGAAGGAGATTGCTACTGATACTATACGTAAATAAGGAGCAGAGGCGTCGAACAGCAGGAACTGACGCCGCCTTACGAAAACAAGTAACTACAGGAACTTACGCAACCGAAGATGGACAGGCAATAGCAGGCACCTACGTCACCTTGACAAGGAAGCTCAACAGCTGGGCCCTATATACGTGCCCAGATCACAAGGATCACCATACCCAAGAGCCACTTGTTTGTCCCGACGAATCCATTAACGGGTTGCGTTCATTCCCTGATCGGTCGCCCTTTGGGGTCTCTCGTGCGTCTCGCCCATGACCCTCGGGGCTAGACGGGGGAGTGGCCATGCCCGAGGCCGCCACCGGTCCCACGACTGGACTCGCTTCCACACTAACGCCCTCTGGCGACGTTTTTGTGAGTTTGGTGTCGTCCTCCGGCGGCGTGACAATGAGCGGCGGCGGGGTAAGAATAGGCGCTGTATTAACACCACGCTCCACTGCCGGGGGCTGCTTGTCTAAGGGGGATATAATGTTCTCAAAGGAGAGACGCTTGGGAAGGACAGGAGTGGGGGATTTCGATCTAGAAGATGATGTATTAAAAGTTGGGTTGGTAGCTGCCCGCCTGACTGTCACCTGAGAAGGTGACACGGCCGGCACGGGCGCTAGAGGGGTAGGGAAGACCATAGCGCGTCTGAGTACGACACCAGGGGAGGATGAATGCGTAAGTTTAGGAGATTCTGTTTGCTTTGACACAATAGTGACTGTTGTTCTCCGCTTAGAGGTTACCTCGGCTGTAGATGGCTTGCTATCAGCTGGACTTGTCGTAATCTTCTTTGTTTCGACTGTAGACTTAGTCTCTTTTGGCGTTGTCTTATTCTCTGCTTCATCGACGCTGAATTTGGATTTCGCTTCAATAACTGGCTTATCTTGAGGTATTTCCGCATTTACCGACCAATTCTTGACAAACTGGACTGAAGATATATATGAGCGAAACGAGGGACTCTGGGAGTCGGCGGGTTCTGAGGTTGCGCCTTCGGTGTTAGTTGTCCCAGCAGCTGCGGTCGAAGGGTCGCTATCAGCTTTCACAGTATCCCTCTTCTCATCCGCCTTCATCTCTGGCGAATCTAATGTTGAACCCAGGTCCGTGTTAGCAAGTGAGGCATCAGTGGTAACAGAAGACGCTGCTGATGCATTACTCATGATGGACGATTTCGATCCAGAATCAATTTTTATTTTTTTGTCTTTACGTACGAGGAAGCTCCCAAATTTAGTCTTCTCCTTCTTCTTTTCTTCCTTCTCGTCGGTTTTCTTAACACTGTCGTCGACCTTGGCAATCCTGGTAGAAACTGGAGAAGGGGTCTTGCTGCTGGCTGCTGATCCTTTGGGGGATGTTGTCGCGCCGTTGAGTCGCTCATGAGTCGCCTGGTGACTATCAAGGTTCATTTCTAACCCCTCGGCCTTCTCTTGATTCTTGTTTCCCACAATAGTATCACTCTTCACAGGCGCTGGACTATTTGGGGCACTTGACTCGGAATCTAACAAATGGTCTAGTTCTGCGTCACTGGTCACGCTGATACCGGTTGAGGCAGAACCTCCCTCAGATGCTTTTTTCTGTTGACGTAACTTCCTACCAGTCTTCCGACTTTTTCGGAAGGACGACATGAGTCCTTTTTTCTTCTTGTCGGCATCTTCTGGCAAGCTGGGTGAGGGAGTTCCATCTACAGTACTCATACTGGCTCTCTTTCTTAAAGGAGACAAGCGGGGTGAACCGCGAGGAGATAGGGTGTTGGTGGTGGGGTGTGAGGTCAGTATAGGACTAAGTCTACCAGGATTCTGCAGTAAAGCTTTATTTCGACGATATCCAATGGGAGATAGGTCAGGGCAGCTCGTGTACCCCCAACACGGCTCACTGCCACGTCGGTCAATTGAACACTGTGAAAGATCAGGATGTGTGCACACACTGTTGCGATGTCGTGAAGTGTCCGGATGGTCTCGTTCTCCGCTCGGATTGTCGAGGCTTACAAATGAAGAACGACTACAACTTGGAAGAGTTTGGATCGACTGAGCAGAGTCATACAAAGTTGTTTCACTGTGAAAATCCGAACTTATGAGAGAAGTGACGCTGTCATTGGGCCGAGTAGTACGATAAGACTGCACTGAATAAAATGAACCTGTGTCACTGTCCAAAGTAGCGGTAGTATCAGATCCTTCACTACAATCTTCCAGACTGTCACTGAAATTATTTAGGGAGGCGAGTGAGTCCAAGGCACCAGACCCGCGACGTTTGTGGCAGCTCAAGCTATCACTGAGACTCTGGCTGCTCTCATCCAGACTATCATAGAAGGGTCCGCTGGCAGGCACCTCGTGTGACCCCAGGCTCGGCGAGTCTGCTTGAGCAGTAAACGGCCAGGCAGCAGCACCAGCACTGGACGCTCCCGCAGTCGAAGGCTCTTGCTTAGAGTCGCCAGGAATGGTGCTCATCACTCCCAGTCAGCCGACTGTCACTGGTAAACTCGTCCTCCCCTGGTGCGTGCTGAGGTAGCATTACCAATAAAAAAAACCTATGCACGATGAGGACTCGCCTTCTTCATTCTAGTTCTCAGGATCCTTGACCCCACACGTGCTAGTTATTCATTGCACATACCCAGGTTGCATTCACTGATGCCACTCCCAGACGCCGCGACACGTACCAAACCTTCGCACAAAAGCTGGCAAGTCTATCAAAGTCACGTAATATCACAACCGTCTTGGCGTGTCTCTCAGGTCACGAGCTCGGATCAGCATTCACCTGGCAGTCAGGAGCCTCTCGGGTGTGCCCGGTAAAAATTTTCTGATAATAAGATGCGAGAAAGGCCAAGCTTACAAGGGTTGGGAAGCAATAAGCAGGAGGCAGGCAGCCCCCACACGTACGGCAGGTAGGTTGTGGACAAGTGAGTGAAGGGCAGGCCGGGTGGTGGTCGGGCTTCACGCTCACCCACACTCACGTACGCACACACGTGTACACACACACGCGCGCACACAGACACACAGACAGACAGACACACACACATATGTGTGTGTGTGTGTGTGTGTGTAAATAAATATATATATATATATATATATATATATATATATATATATATATATATATATATATATACACACACACACATTGTGTGTGTGTGTGTGTGTAAAAAAAAAAAAAAATATATATATATATATATATATATATATATATATATATATATATATATATATATATATATATATATATATATATATATATATATATATATATATATATATATATATATATATATATATATATCTTATCCACGTTTTCATTGTGGATCTACATGAAATATATATTTCATTAGCCCAATAAAGCACGCGGACTTCTACATACAATCAACACCTCAACCCGCCAGGATTCGAACCCACGGACCACGAGCCCATGACTGGTGGTCCAGAGGTAGGTTCCCCGGTCGCAGTCATGGGCTCGTGGGCCATGGGTTCGAATCCTGGCGGGTTGAGGTGTTGATTGTATATATATATATATATATATATATATATATATATATATATATATATATATATATATATATATATATATATATATATATATATATATATTGACGCTTACCATTGTTGAAGCGCATAAATACTTTTTTTAATGGTGTTTTTTCTTAATAATATAATTGCAATGGATATAAAGTAATGTAACTATCAACACCTCGCACAAATTGTAAATCATCTAGTGAGCAACATGTGTGCAGCCATTTAAAAGAATCTTGCAAAGTAACATGTCCGTGAATGCGCCTTTACCAAGGGCAGGAATTATCGAAAAGGACAAATATATGTTAAAACTCGGTTATAGTTGTTGAAAGGGTGAAGGTTAGCATTCTACCAGACTTTTTTTTACTTATTTATTTCTAAAATACATGAAAATTTTAGCTGATATATAATCCTTTTCAAACAAGCCAATCAAGGTTGAGCTGAGTTAGAGTAAGCGTTATTAATTACACTTTTTTTTATTTTTTACGGGAATTAGCCCACCCGGGCACAGGTCAAACGACCCACAACGGAGCCTGGGGGGAAAAAAAAGAACGGAAAGAAATTGAAAATATAGAAAAAAGGTTATACTGTATTAATCTACACCACGAAGATGCCGGAAAACCAGCTTTTTAAAGTGAGACAGATTGTAAGAGCATGGAAACACAGAAGAAGGCAGAGCATTCCACAGTTTGGCTGTGTGAGGAAAGAAGGAGGTACTATAACGGGTTATTCTCGTGTGACCGACATCCACAGAGAAATGGTGGGCACCGCGGGCAAGACGTGTGTTACGAACCCACGGCCTTGCCGGCGGTACACAGGATGCCAAATCCACTGAACATTGCCCGTTAAAGTACCTGTAAAAGAGAGAGAGTGAAGCAACATTGCGGCGAAGAGAAAGGGGAGAGAGATTGTCGACTAAAGGAGGAGAGTTAATAAGACGAAATGCCTTTGATTCCACCCTATCTAATAGTTGGACAGAAGAAGAGCCACCCCAGATATGAGAGCAGTACTCCAAGTTAGGACGAATGAATCCCTTATATACTTGGAGCAACTGCTCAGGAGTGAAGTAGCTGCGGCATCTGTACAGCATTCCCAACTTTCGGGAGGCAGCTTTAGTTATACTAAGGATGTGTGATTTCCAGGACATATTGGAGGAAATGGTGAGGCCTAACATATTTATTTCAGAATTTGGGAGGATGATAGCGTCCTGAAATGTAATTGGTGGGAGATTTAGGATGAATTATTTTTACTCGTTTTCCGCCCTGTGGTTAAGCAGTCTTTTTCAACAATGACCTCAACCTCCAACAGCGTCGTATATGACGCTTTAATTTACTTTTATCCTCTTCACCACTGATCGGCTCGTTAACCGCTTGGGCGATCGGTCACGTCCCTGTTACGCACTGTTGGCAAGTACTGGGCATGCACCGGGATAATCAAGAGAGTTTCTTTTGAGGACCAATTTACTCAGTTTACAGAGCCGTATGTAGTTTGAAAATCATCTGAAGATTAGGCATCCCAGCTTAATTAACCAGATGATTAAACACACCAATGCTGCCTGGGGAAGCGTTCCGTAGTTTAACATCAGGTGAAATAAGCTAGGGTGCCTTATTTTCAGGTAATCCATAGTTTGTTCCGGTAAAAATCATCTTGCCTATGCCTGCTTTAAATTACTCTCTATTTCGAAGAGTTTTTCTAACCGCAGAAAGCAGTTACAAGGTATTTTGAGACTAGTAAATAGTTGAAAGTTCCTGAGACAATGCAAAATATGGCTGAATTACATGCATTAACACTTGAAATGTGAGCCACTGTTAATTACAACTGTTTAAGGCAAAAACTTTAAAACTCACTTAGGCTAACATTACACCTAACCATCCCGAGAAAGAACCACTCAAAATACACGTCAGACCACCTGTATACGGTAAAATCTACCGGAAACCAAATTTTTCACTCTCTCACACACACACACGGACTGACAGGCAGAGGGTGTATGCATTGTTTGTCCATTACTGGCACAAGAAAAACAAGAATACAAATAAAAATATGAATAGCAATTACACCAAAGGAAATTATATGGACGGATATTACGAAGCAAAGAATCATTGGCTGGAGCAGGGGAGAGCAGCGCCACGATCTGGATTCATAACTATTCCAAAGTTTACTCCTGCTCGTAATTGTATGTTGGGCTCAGAAACGAAAAGCGACCACAACGCGTTGTGGTTGTTTGGAGAATAACTAGAAGCGAGATTTTGCTATAGGTTAGGTTAGTTTGGATTGGGTTAGGGTAAAATCCAAACGCAAAGTTTCGCTTTCTGGTTATTTTTAAGACAACCACAACGCGCTGTGGTCGCTTTTCGGTTTCTGAGACCAACATATATACAAACAACGGTAACTGTTTTAATGATATCAAAATTACAAGTTCATTTTACACTACATTCGTTATTTATCCCACACAGCCTAGCAAGGGGGAACATCAATGAGGGGACAATGATAATAAGGAAAACCCGCCACACTAAACGTAAATATAGGAATCACTAGTCTTGTGTACAGAACTAGTGTTCGTATCTGCTGGTGGATCTACAGCTGACGCCCAGAGCGCCTACTTCCAACACCCACTCGCCCTGCGACGCCTCACTTTGCATTTGAGGAAGGTGAGAATAATACAAATAATTTAGTAGAACCAACTCAACCCATACTACTCTACCAAAGGGTTACCGGAATTATCGTTATCATGTATTGTCCACTGTAACAAGAAGCCTATTTCAATATCAGCGCCCTGTCGAGCTTGATAGAGATAACAATTCAATTGCACACTTGAATTTTTTTTCAATTCTATTATATTTTGATCTTGTAAATATATATCTATAATACATAAATGAGCATAGACCCTCCTGTTTTCCTTCCAACAGGTGATACACATTTTCAATACACCCTTGGTCAGTTCTGCATATCCCCACCTGCACCCCTGGACGAAAATTTCTAGATACCGATATATATATACCGATATATATATATATATATATATATATATATATATATATATATATATATATATATATATATATATATATATTTCATTAGCCCAATAAAAGCACGCGGACTTCTACATTAATCAATTCGAACCCGGCACACAAGCCGTGTGCCGTCAGGTTCGAATCCTGGGGAGTTGAGGTGTTGATTGTGTATATATATATATATATATATATATATATATATATATATATATATATATATATATATATTTCATTAGCCCAATAAAGACGACTTCTACATATAATCACAAACTTCGATCAACCCACGGTGCACCGTGTCAAAAGTTCAGATCCTGTGGTTGAGGTGTTATTATATATATATATATATATATATATATATATATATATATATATATATATATATCTTGATAAAATCACACGGGAAAATGGAAACAACGTGTGATTTTATCCAAGATTTATCTTATCCACGTTTTCATTGTGGATTTACATGAAATATATATATATATATATATATATATATATATATATATATATATATATATATATATATATATATATATATATATATATATATATATATATATATATATATATATATATATATATATATATATTACGATTTTTTGGCGGAATCGTTTATTTTGCAAAATGACCGGCAAGCATATTGGTAATTTTGCAAAATAACTTACAAACAGACAACCTAAACTTATGGTTGAATAAGGTTAGGCTAGGATGGTTCATGTATCTTATTACACAGTGAAGTGGTCCTGTCCTTTTTTTTTTTTAACTTTGTAAGTTATTTTGCAAAATAACTTATTCCGCATAAAAAAACGTAACATATATGTTGGGCTCAGAAAACGAAAAACGACCACAACGCATTGTGGTTGTTTTCAAAACGGCCATAAAACGAAATTTTGCGTCTTGGATTTTACCCTAACCTAACCCAATCCAAATTAAACTAAACTAACCTACAGCAAAATCACGCTTCTGATTATTTTCCAAACAATCACAACGCGTTGTGGTCGCGTTTCGTTTTCTGAGCCCAATATATATATATATATATATATATATATATATATATATATATATATATATATCCGATGGTGTGCGTGTAATTTACAAGACAAACAACCAATAATGAGCGCCTAATAGATTCCTGCAAGGCCAAGTTCATGATCATATTTTTTTCTGTTAACATTTTCCTTATTTTCTGCATCCAAGAGGTAGGAAGGAGTAAAGTAGACGCACTCTCTCTCACCTTCATCTGGCACTTTCTGGGCTTGGTGCTTTACAGTCAAGGTTATACTGCGTGTTGCAAGGAGAGTAAATGAACCTTTGGTAAGATGTTTACAAAACACTGAATAGCGTAGGGTGGAACCCTGCCTGAACCTATATACACAGTCGCCCTGGAGATGATGAAAATAGTCTTATTCTTTTCCGCATTTATTTATAAAACTTATTGTTTGTATAATTTTTGCCAAATCCTTAAATTACAACCCTATCGCAGAAGTTTTGTATAACAAAGGGCAATGCAAACACACTAACATTCGGTTATCTAATTATGCTTTTATACATTAATGCAAATGTTTCCGTCAGACACATTTAATAAAAAGTATTTTAATACAGCTCACTCTATGTAAACTAATAGAATCCACTCACCAGTATCTCCAGGCCCCCCAAATAACCAGTATCTCCAGGCCTCCCAAATAACCAGTATCTTCAGGCCCACCAAATAACCAGTAACCAGTATCTCCAGGCCCCAAATAACCAGTATCTTCAGGCCCCCAAATAACCAGTATCTTCAGGCCCCCAAATAACCAGTATCTCCAGGCCCCCCAAATAACCAGTATCTTCAGGCCCACCAAATAACCAGTATCTTCAGGCCCCCAAATAACCAGTATCTCCAGGCCCCCAAATAAAGTATCTTCAGGCCCACCAAATAACCAGTATCTCCAGGCCCCCAAATAACCAGTCTTCAGGCCCCCAAATAACCAGTATCTTCAGGCCCCCCAAATAACCAGTATCTCCAGGCCCCCAACAACCAGTATCTTCAGGCCCCAAATAACCAGTATCTTCAGGCCCCCAAATAACCAGTATCTCCAGGCCCCCCAAATAACCAGTATCTCCAGGCCCCCCAAATAACCAGTATCTTCAGGCCCACCAAATAACCAGTATCTTCAGGCCCACCAAATAACCAGTCATTGTTTCACTTCACATATTTGATAAATAATAATAAAAAAGCTGCTACATCATCGGCAGTGTTAATACAGCCCGATGCACGCTTTCCTGATTGATACAAAAGTACCTTATAATTTTGCCAATAAGTCAACAGATGTCTCAGTGCATGGACGTAGTGAAGAATATCGTTAAGGGTATTGGATGGAATACATCCCGATGTTTTGGATGTGTAACTCCTTCAAGGGATTGTGTAAACACAAACACCAAGTGACTGTAAATGTACACTCGGTAAAAAAAAAACCAACACTATCTTTACAATTCTTGTACGAAACAAAATACACCACGAATGAATTTTTTTTATATAAAGGCCCATGAGGCATATACTTCGCATTGGTAGCCCTGCACGTGGATTGTTCAGTTCGAAATTCATCGGACCCTCCCGAGATAATTTTTTTAATCAAGTGTGCACCAAGGGGCATTGCAAACACCCTATTATAATATAATCATTAAATGGATGCCCTGGTGGGTGGACAAAAGCGGTGACAACTATTATTCCAACTACCTGTATCTTGTTAATGGAAACCTTGTATCAATACCTCAAGCACTTGCGGTGTGGGTTGCAAGGAAATAACAGGAAATAACAAGCTAAAATAGATTAAGAATGTCACTTAGAGGGAGACACAGGAAACGTATTAAAAAATGTACGATATAAATAATTATATACAACATTTGCGATGACAGTCGTCACTGGTTACAGCCCAGGCGACCGTTACACAATGCACTGATGCCTAACAACTCTTACCAACGTTAATATCTTATGCCAGCAACGCAATATTGAGTGGAGAGTTTTATACAATATTGTAAGTTATATCTGCTTTTAGCATACCTGAAATTATCAATCTCCTGAACGATCAATTCGGATCAATGAATTTCACTGAACCCTCAGTTATCAATAATTTTTATTTGATAACTGCCAGTACAGGAACTTAAAGTGACTGCTTGAATATACCTTATACATTACAATAGATTTAAACAGATATGAATATTACAGATGAAATTTATGAAATTTGTCTTTTAATATTAATATGTTCGGGATTTTGTTTTACTATAACCCGGGCGAAGAGTCCAGTACCTCAGCTAGAGCTAGTGTATATATACTCCCTGTATATATAAATGTGCGCCAATTAATTTGGGAAATTAAACAGACAGAATTACTCATACACAAAATAGTTTCATAATTATAAATATATAATTTATCTAAAAATTTTATAAACACAATTCAGGGTCTCTGCCGTTAAGAACTTTAATGATCTCACTTATGCGAAGTTCCTGAAGGCAAAGTTCGGAAAGGAGAAAATTAGATGCATTGGTATATCAGGTGGCTGTGCACTTAAGGGTATAGGGGTATAGGGGTAAAGGTGGGGGGGTGCCTGTCGTTATCTCGTCGGATGAGAATTAGGCCACCCAGCAGATAACAGGTGACTCCCACTAACATCCCTAACATTAACAGAATATAAAGGTCATCCCAAAGCGAACGGAAAAAAAAAATAAAATCTTTCAGCCCATCATTAAGTCATGAAAAAAAAGCGATCGATTATTCATAAATCTGCTATTTGTCATTTTTAATAATTCATGATAATTATTGCCGTCTTCCTGCGAAAGATAAAATAGTGGAAGTGGTGTGATATCAGTACAGGTACAGTGACTGTTTCTTTGTTTATTTGTCTATCCGCGAACTCCGGCTGCAGTTCTGAAAATAGAGCTGAAATCGGGCTTGGGTATGTGCATGCACCCAAGAATTGTACCAAAGGTGGGATTTTGGGGTCGACCCCCACCCATAAACGAGGAATTCCCTCAAAAAAAAAAGAAAAAAAAAGTGCAGTGGCGGGGAGGGGACCTCAACCCCCACCAAAAACTGTTAATGTAGCTGATAGTGTAGTGGGGCCTACTCCCATCTAAAAGTTGGTGTGGTTGATGTAATGTAAATGATAATGTAGTTAATGTTGTATAGATGATAATTCAGTTGAAGTGTAGACAGTGTATTCGATGTAGCGAAGACGATAGCTGCCTTTCAAAAACAAACCAGGGCAACTCCGGGTACCCCAGCTAATATATACATTCTGTACAGTATGAGATGTGAAGATGTAAATTACAGTACACGAAAGCGCTTGGGAACTTCGTGTTTTCTTCTTTCCTTATGGTTATCAGCATATATATATATATATATATATATATATATATATATATATATATATATATATATATATATATATATATATATATATATATATATATATATATATATCAGCGTTTTTAAATTCGTTTTCATGAAAAATCAGTGGCAGGTCAGTCGTCAATAATTACCCGTCATGAACAAAATGAGTTAAAAAAAAGGCCAAAGAATGCGATCGCTCTTGCTTCTAAATGTCAACTTCCCAGCTCAATACGTGCCTCAGAAATCTACCGAACAAGAGACCAAGAAAGAAAATAAATGTTAAAGCAGTAAGTACCCGCTTTTGCACGAGCTTCACGAAGCATCTTGAGATGGAATGGGGGAGGAGGTATACAGTTACGATACTGTGGAATTACATTAAACGACAACCCCTTGTATCTCATACAATAACCTTAAGGGAACTGTTATTTCTCGTATATATAAAAAAAAATGTTGCGAAACTTTCATAGGGAAGAAGAGGCCCTGGACGCTATCGTGCGTGCTGGAGAGGCCCACAACTTGGTAGGCAGCAAGCTGGTGCCAGCGCATCTCCGTTGAAGGGGGACGTGACTCGGCCTCTACTCTTGAGAATACTAATCATATTAGTGTAACCTTATGAGCTTTGAGTTCCCACATGACGCATAACTACGCACATAAAACAGCGTAGGTAATGTAACAAGTTTTTTTTCTTTTTTTTTAATTAATCTATGATGTCTAAGGAGGTATCTCACTGTTGTTACTTTAGCAGCATGGTATGCTTTCCTTGCAATGTAAAATAATCTACTCAACACGATGAATGTGTTTGTGAGCGTGAGTATGTGCGTAGTAGGCGTGTGCACCACAGAAGCCCCACACACACTGAAACAAGGGTTCAGGTTTCGTCATGTGAAGGAAGTTAATCCGGCGGGTGGCGGGCAGAGGTAGCTCCTCCACGTGTTCCACACACTGCAGCAGACCCTGGCTTGGGCTTACCTCGGTCACCTCAACATATCCCCCTCCTCCCCTTGAAATATCGGATGTTGCTCTTGGATCATCTGGTACTCGCCCCTCCCCCTTTATCTGATATTGGTAAGGGGTAATCTGATACCACCCCTCCCCCTTCGTTACCACACCTTGGGGTTATTCTCTTTCCACCGACCCCCTTCCTTTCACCACCACTACAATGCCTCCCTTGCTGATATTATATAATTTCACTATTATTTCAGAAATAAAAATTATCGTACATCGATTTCTATTACTTAACAAAACTTATGCAACGTCGCCTTGTACAGTCAGCCAAAGATGCACCGACCCCACCCTTTGGTCTCGTGCTCGCAATTTTACCTGGCAATACTTGGTAAAGGAAGGCTGTATGCAAAGGTGATTGTGATTGGTGGATCTGTTTTCGGCTGTATCACTGTCAGGATAACTATTTAACACATCAAAGGAAGCATTTTTATAATAATAAACTATTCATCATTATTTTAGAACAAGAGAAGTTTCCAAATGTTCGTATATTTGCTTAAATAATGAAAATTTTATGTGAGAATCTTGTGGCAGCTGTGATTGTAGTTGAGTTGCCAATTCATTAATATAATTTTCTTCATTATTTAAGCAAATATACGAAAATTTGGAAACTTCTCATGACCTTAAATAACAATAGTTATTATTAAAAAAATTATACCTTTAGTTTATTTAATAATTATCCTGACAGTGATACAGCCGAAAACAGATCCACCAATCACAATCACCTTTACAAACAGCCTTCCTTTACCAAGTATTGCCAGGTAAAATTTCGAGCAAGAGACCCAGGGTGGGGTCGGTACATCTTTGGCTGACTGTACATACAGGATTTTTTTTTTCATTCACATCAGGACTGCACACACGGATTAACGAAAATGTATAACGTTTGGCGATTATATTTGCATTTTATCAAAGTGGACTATAACGGAATCGTCCCCTACGACCTTTAATCTAGGTTCGCTGTGTACACATATATATTTTGAATTCGAGCATTCACTGTGTTGTGTCCCAGCGAATGGTCGAACTGGAAGTATGTTTCTCCAACGCTAATTGTTACTATATTTGTCAGTTCATGTTTTACAAATGTCAATTTAGATTGGAAAATGTCATTTATTGCCCTTCGTACGTCACCATCAACTGGAAAACGCCATTCGGGTGATATTCTATTAACCTCTTGTGCACAAGTTCCCCTCTGAGCTGAATAAAATCGTCTGGCGTTAGTCAAAGGGGTTATAGTTAAGATGTTTGGGTTATAAAACAAATGAACTTTTGATAAGATTTCGGTAATTTATTCTTGAAAATAAAGAAATATTGTTCTGATTTTGACAGAACCCAGCGGCATGTATATCTATTCAAGTAAAAAAATTAAAAAACGCCATCTTCGGTTGCCAAGATTTGGGTAATTTATTTGATAGTCTTGCTAATCTATCCTGATCCCCTCCTATAACTTGATGCTAACTATTACACCTACCCTGTTGTATCAATTCACTGAATATGACGGAGCACGTACTCCCCCCGCTGGCCAGGCTGGCTTTTCTTACATTATTGCCCGACCACCAAAATCAACCGATGCCAACTCATGCTTATATGACATTTGTAATGCATTTCAATTATTATTGTAATCCTTATTATATAAATTATAATATTTTTAAGAAAATATTCGTTTTTTTTTGTCTGCCATCCATTACCCCTAAGGAAAAGTCCAAATTGGGGTATTTTACCCCAGGCTGGGAACCCACGATATACCCACCGCTGATTTCACATCAGTGGTCACGTTTCACTAATCAGGAATTAACAGTTAGTAACACCACCCAAATGAAATAAACACATGATAGGCCTACACTGTCCACACACTCCTCCCGTTCATTATTTGATGGGCGAGACGTGAAAATCTGAAATGAAAACTAGTAACTCGCCACTGACTCCCAAATTGGTCAAAATACGGATATTTATGGCTGTAATAATAATAATAATAATAATAATAATAATAATAATAATAATAATAATAAAATAAGAACTACTCCAAGCAAGTATACACATTTTACAGGTTTTCTACAACATATATTGTAGTTTGGTGAAACATGACAGGATGCTTAAGGCATATAAGTTTTACCTAAATGTACGCCAAAGAGTATTACTGTATACAGATATATATCAGTTAACAGTGTGAGAATTAATAAATGTGTGAGCGTCACACTCAAAAGTTTCCGACAAGAACACAGCATTTCTACTGTTTAGTTACGCAAGACTGGCTCGTCATGGCAAGTAGCGAGGTCTACTGTGGGTTTTCTCAAAGCCAAAATCGAATTATGACATTTATCTATCTCAGTCATCTGCGAGCCTGTGAGCCCCTGACACAATAAACACATCATAGAAATATGTTTGACTGGTCGCACTGATAAACTGGGCAATGTCTACGTACAGTAGAAAAAAAAATCTGCACTACTGGGTCTGACGGCCGTATTCTGTATATCATGTATAGTTAATAAAGAAAAATTAACACGAATCACCTTGGTAAATAAGTGTTGTTCAGAATTCCTGGTCCGGTGTATCATATTGCATAACACCGTAAAGGTGCAGACATTTTTGTTGTTGCAATGGATACCCAGAAAGCAAGTCGACTTACCCTAAATTATCATTCTCATCCTCAAAGTGTAGTAGGTAGCTACCAAACGGGGAGGTACTACCGCCTGGGAAGATATTGGAAGCCTAATATGTTGTCTAATAGTACACCCTGCTGCCATATGGCATCACACAAATTATGACTAAGTCCCAGGTTGCTGATCTGACTTCCTGCCTCATTTACACACAACTGCAGGGTCTCAATTGTTTCTCTTACCATTGACAACACAACATACATACAGTATATTGTTTCTCATTCTTGATCTTTTTTTTTCATAATTGTATTTCTTCATGGTTCTTTATTATTATTACTATTAGTATTATTATTATAATTATTTTATTTAAGATTTTTAATTTTTTAGTATAAATTTTATTTACTATAATTATTATTATTATTATTACATTTTTGCCCCCCAGGCCCCGATGTGGGTCAGTGACCTGTGCCCGGGTGGGCTAATCCCCGTAAAAAAAAAAAAAAAAAAAAAGACATGCACTGGAGATTTGTAGCTCCCAAAGATTCAAATCTAGTAACGCTGTCCTAAATGATATTAATCTGTGTCTCCGTTAACATACTTGGTCTAGGTGAGACGTCTGGAAGAGGAAGGTTAGAGCTGGTAGCGCTTGATGCCGACAGAACAGTACTGTCGGTCTGTAGTTATATCGTTCTAACGAAGGGATTGCTTGCGGCTATTCTTTAAAACCTACAAGCGAGATTTTGATAATAATCGTATTATTACCAGTCGAGCAACTTCTTTTTACGGGGAACGAGAACCCCGTCTAAAATTAGATCTAGAACTTATGAGGGGAGAGCTGGTTATCTAACCAGCTCTTGCTTCCTTAGGTGGGGAAGCCTTAGTACACTGGTGCTCTTCATCTTGTCTCTCTTTCTACCACCTTCCACCTACTCACTTCTCTCAACACATACACACGTTCATACCACAAAAGACTGTCAAGAGGTAAGCAAAATGCGGTTGGATGTTCTCGTGTACGATAACTTTCATAAACGAATCGATAGTGTAGGAGGGCAAAGACAAGAGCCGTTGAATGCTCGTGTAGGCGCTGTTTTATACTACAGGCTTATTAAGCAAACACAATCTAGCTTATATTACGTGTGTTTGTTCCCAACAATATATAATTAAAGTAAGACATCAGTGAGCCATGGAGGGACCTGTAGTGCTAGGCGGAGAAACTGCTACATTATAAACCACTATCTCTGTTGCCTATTGTATTGCAATTTTTTTTTGAGAGGAGGGGGGAGAAAGTTATAATAAAAAAAAAAATTAAATACTCTCTTCAAAGATGCGTGGCCAAGACACCATCTATAATTTTTTTAAATAAAATACTTAATATACATATATATATTTTTAAACGCCTTTCGCATTGTATTTGCAGGGCAACGAAAACTCAACATCTAAATTAACATCGGGAAATGACAGCAACAGAAACCCTTGTCTAAGATAGTTCACTAGTAGCTGAAAGTTTAAACTCATCCAACAGGATAAAATATGTTAACCTGACATATCCCAAGGAGTGAGACGTGCGATGACTAACAACGGGGTCACGCGTGAGGTGCGCTGTCTTTTGTAAGGCTGTCGACTCATCTCCCACACGTGGACATTAAACCCGGCAGGTCATGAAACATCACAGCTGGATCACATGACCTTCTCCTCAATACTAGTGCCACACCAAAGGCACCTGTCACCTGCTGTTGGTGTTGAAATCTCGAGGTGCCTGTCTCCTGTTGGTGGTGATGATGACACCTCTGAGTCACCTGTTTCTTGTTGGTGGTAGCACCTGAGTCAACCTGTCTCTTGTTGGTGGCACGAGTCACCTGTCTCTTATTCGTGGTGGCACCTCTGAGTCACCTGTCTCCTACTGCTGGTGGTGGTGGCACCTATGAGTCACCTGTCTCCTACTGCTGGTGGTGGTGGTGGCACCTATGAGTCACCTGTCTACTGCTGGTTGTTGGTGGCACCTCTGAGTCACCTGTCTCCTACTGCTGGTGGTGGTGGCACCTATGAGTCACCTGTCTCCCGCTGCTGTTTGTGGAAACTCTAAGTCACCTATCTCCTGATGGTGTTGGTGGTGGGATCACCTCTGATTCACCTGTCTCCTGCTGGTGGTGGTAACTCTAAGTCACTCTAAGCTCTTGTTCAAAAATATATATTGGCCATAAAAATGGCCGTAGGTGCATTATGACGAAATGTAAAACAGACAACACACACATTAAATATTATATAAGCTTTTCGGACAAGACACAATGGGGCAGATCTCTTATAAACAATCAAAATCTAAAATGGAATTGAAAACGTGAACCTGGGCCTTTTTTGTGTGTGTATGTCTCCCATCACCAACAAGGAGACATAACTTTAAGTTCGCCAAGAATTCATGCAAAACGAACTTAAGGAATTACCTTTTTACATTGTGGGTAGTAGACCTAGAAAACGGTCTATCAGCCCAAGCTTCAGAATAGCCCTAGACAAAATTATCAAGAGCAATGGAGGGATCCTACTGTACACCGGCCAATTGAAAACCCGACTGTGCGACTTAGTTGGTTATAAGTAAAAAATAAATAAAAATATTCAGTTACATTTTCTCTAAATTCACCAATGCACTTATTTTACACTCACATCAGTAATTTCCAGACATATATGTTGTTGATTTCAGAGATAGGTAAAGGTATAAATGTGTATACACAGACACTAGAGGAAAAAATCGCCAATAATCAGTAAGTTACATTTAATGAAGTTTAAAGGCATATACAGACATTTAAAGGTTTAAGCCAGGCTTCTGACTGAAAAAAAATAGCTGAGTATATGAGAATATAGATTGATTTATTTGTTTGACCCTTTTACACTTACAGGTATGTTCATAAAAGTTCGGCGTGGGGATTTTTGGACCCCACATTACCTATCTAGGGTAAACAAATTAAAAACTAACAAGCATAAACACACGGGGTACTATGTTTATCTCACATCCGGTACATCGAAATTGCACGAAAGTAAATAAATAGAAACAATTTCACTGACAAGCTAATCTTATAAATGAAGCAAAGTGAAGTAGATGGTGAGTCCTGTAGACCAATTCTGAACTACTCATATTTATCTTCTCCGGTCAGAGTTAGATATACAGCTGATAGATATTTTAAATACAGTTTCGAGTTAAGATTTAAGAAAGAATAAACATCAATTTTACTCCTTAATTGCTTTAACGAGCAACAGCTGTTCGAGGAAAAAGGTTTAATATCGATTACAGTATAGATGTGTAGAAATTGTTGTTTAAGAGAAAAAAATATAATCTGTATATATATATATATATATATATATATATATATATATATATATATATATATATATATATATATATATATATATATATATATATATATATATATATATATATATATATATATATATATATATATATATATATATATATATATATATATATATATATATATTATATATATATATATATATATATATATATATATATATATATATATATGTATATATATATATTATTATATGTACTGTATGTCTATTATTCCACTATCTCTGAAACGGTCACATATTTGAAGAACCAACAAATTATGCATGGAATGAATACAGAAACTGGTGGGTATTAATAAGCAAGAATCCACTTTCTAAAACCAGATGTAGCCCGTCACAACACACAGAGGGTACAATTCACTATAGTCGGTCACCTCCCGGCGGATAGCATCGCCTCGGATTCCACAGGGATATTTTAAGCCTTACACCAAGAAGAGATTCGTTAACTGGATCTGCCCACCGCCACAGCTGGTTACCTGCCCTCCCTCCCACATTCCCCTCCTAACTGACACTTGCTGACTTGACCACCATATACACCGAATATACTGTACTAGTGATACAGTGATAGTTTGTGGCATCTCCGCGCTCGCTCTCTCTCTCTCTCTCTCTCTCTCTCTCTCGGCACCTCCTCAACACTCGTCTTTACCAGTGACCGCCATCAACCGCAGCTCCTCACTGAAACACGAGCAATACTATTATTATCCACAAAACTAACGACAGTACATTTCTTTTTCAGTAACAATACACCGCCACTAAGTTCAAGAATCATACCAACACGTGAAGGTTAGGGGAACGATTTCTATCACAACCAGAAAGAATTAATGTGGAGAACCCTCTCCTCATATACACCCCCCCTTCCCCAGGGCCCTCACAGGTGGGACAAACTAGCATGAACGAAACCACCTTCACACTTTCACCCTCCCAACATGTAACTTTGTGAAAATCCGTTGAAAACTAGTGAACTGACTAGATGAATATACACGCTTTTGATTAGATATAGACATAAACATACTGTATATAATACTGATTACTACCGCATATCTTCTTCGGGGATAAAAAAGTTTGTTCAATACCCTCACCTACATTATCAAACTTTGGTTAGGTTGGACGATACTGTGATCTTTTTTATTCACTTCAAATTCCTGGTCACTGTAACGGTAATATATAGACGAGGCCCAGATTCTCTAAGATATTTTTCATGCTACAAATGGTGGACTCTGCCGCCACGCTGCCTTTTGAATGTAAGATTCGTTCATGTGCCAATATAATCACGCATGACACAATGTATACATACGAAATAGTCAGCATTACTTTGTTACCCTGTTTTTTGGTTTCACTTACTGGCATTTTTATTATGTCTTTCTTCAGCTGTATGTTTTATCTTATATTCATAAAACTGTGTGTTCTCTAAACGAGTTTTACCGGGACTACCGTATACACTGTGAACAGATGTGCACAATCCAGTACTAGTTGAAGGTTATCCAATTCCAAGAATCTGGCAAACACGTTTTTGTTCATTTCGTCCCCAATAATTTACCTTGGCGTAGCGTAACGGTCAAATTCCCCAGAACAGTGGGAAATATATACACGGTAAACACCTAAACGAAAACAAATTCTGTCAACGTTTTCCGCCCTGTGTGTGTGTACGTGTCTCTTTAGAAAACAGGTAGACAAAGTTGAAGGAAATACCAATGGTGATTGGTGGCCCTGCTCCCCGGCATGCACATCTGCAGTATATTAGTGGAATAAGTGAGGAAAGACGCCCGAGGTGACAGCTTCTGGCAGTAATGTAATGGCAAACTCCCGTACACAGTATCTCAATAAGGCAAGTCGGCCACATTCGTCTGCTTCTTTTTTCTATAACTAAATTTAAGCTTAATATATATTTCACGAACTTCATAAAACTGTTAATGATTTATTTTCCAGGAGAGTAATGGTTTATGTACCCCCCCTCCCCCCCTCTGTTCATCATCAGCTTATTATTCAAAAAGTTCAGCACTAATTTTTGTACGGAGGAAAACCAAAGTATACGGGAATACCTGTGATGTTGGGCAGGGTTCCACTGTTAACCCAGGATTCAGTGGCGAAAAGCAAACTCGCTACAGCTGACCGACTGACTGACACCCCGACGTAGTTGAAAGAACACATCAGATTTTTTTACAGATTGCCACCGAGGGGGCTAGTTTATTGGGCACACCCTTACATCCTGTGCAAGGTGAAGCGCAGAAGCGTTTACAGTGCCCAACTGGGAAGCATGCGGAGTTCATGCTTGCCTTTATGACTCATGCATGAAGGGCGTAAAGGCCTAAAGGGTCATGTCGATACACGCACGTGACGTCAGACACTGCCCTACCACCAGGGCCAAAAGGAGCGCTGAGTAAAAACAAGTACAACCACTGCTACACTGATCAAACCGGTCTATAGATAGTGTACACGTCAACTAGGCCATTACTTAAACTCTACCTTGTCAACTTTTTATGAACAACCCAGAGCCAACCGTTGGTATTTCACATCTCTTGGGGAGCAGAGAGTTAAGAGTGCGTTAAAACATTATATAATGCGATCACATAATGAGGCCTCATTGGACCTGACATTCTAACTTTACCACTACGGAATCTCTTTAACGATGTGTCTATAAAGACCAGTGCTAATTTTCACATTTTTATTTACAACTCATAATAATACCCAATTCAGTTAAATTTCTCAATAAAAGAATGACAGAACTAAAAAAGAAAGCCACCCTCTAGCGGTCGAGTCGATCGTGTTTTTACTGTTCCTCAAATAACATATATCAGTCTCGTGTCTACTTTGTGCACTATATTATGTGGCTCACTTCCTGTTACCATATCCTTACTTTTCAATCAGATGTAGAATATTTACAGTGTTCACAACTTATCTGAAAAATACATCCACAAGAGCTTCAATGTGGTTAAGCTGTGCTTATGTACCATACCGCCTGAAAAGATATTGGAAGCATAATGTAGGACTATTGTCTAATGGTAGACCCTGCTGCCATATGGCATCACGAAAATTGTGACCAAGTCCCAGGTTGCTGATCTGACTGTCTGCCTCATTTACACACAATTGCAGGGTCTCGATTGTTTCTCTTAGTTTGACGACACAACATACAGTACATGTCGTTTCTCACTCTTGATCTTTAATTTTTTTTTTCATTTTTGTATTGATTTATGGTTCTATATTATTATTATTATTATTATATTTTCGTCCCCCAGGCCGCGATGTGGGTCAGTGACCTGTGCCCGGGTGGGCGAATGCCCGTAAAAAGAAAGAAAAAAATATAAATTACTGAAACGGATGAAAAATGGCAGATATTGCCAGACCGGCCGGGGACAGAACAGCAAGTGAAAACGCTTCACTCAGACACGTGCCCAGTACCACAATCAAGAGTGAACAAGACAAGAACAAGTGGAAGGTATGACAGTTTGGGTGAATTTGCGTGAAGTTGGAGACGACCACAATTCCAGCTACTCATTTCTTAGTTTCAATTCAATGCTCAACAGTCTCTTAGAAAGTGAGATTGAAGACTACAATGAGTGCTAAGCTTTCAGTGCCAAAGGAGGTAGTGTTGCTGGTACTGATAGTACTTGACCAAATCCAATCCTTTAACTATTAAAGTTAGGTGGCCATTCACAGCTGGGTGGACTAGGAGTGCCTCGGGCGAGAACCAACAAGCCACAAAACAGGAGGCGAGGGCTACATCCACTTGACCGATGCACCCCTTAAGTCTTAGTTACCAATAAATGACAACATCAATATTAACAAGAAGGGATAGGACGCTACATAAGAGGCGCATATTACAATAACAATCATATAGCGTTAATGGAAATTTGGTTTTCATTTATTTACATAGCGATGTTTAGGTACCCTGAGCCAAACCCTTCCTGCCTAATTCCAAACTTATATCAACAACATTAATGTAAACACAAACCACGAAAAAATATTAGCTGCGTTTAGGATACACAGTATTCCTAAGCTAAAGGTGGACCAGTTTAAGCTCCAGACATGTCCTTTGAGGTGCAGCTAAATCAAGCCATTGAATAACTTTTAGTCAATCTTTTTTTCTGTATATAGAGTTCCTATACAACAGTCTACTGTATATTGCTCAGCTTCATAGTATGTACAGTCAACAAAAGATGCACTGACCTCACCCTGGGTCTCGTGCTCGCAATTTTACCTGGCAATACTTGGTAAAGGAAGGCTGTATGTAAAGGTGATTGTGATTGGTGGATCTATTTTCGGCTGTATCACTGTCAGGATAACTATTAAACACATCAAAGGAAGCATTTTTATAATAATAAACTATTCATCGTTATTTTAGATCATGAGAAGTTTCTAAATGTTCATGGTTGTAGTTGAGTTGCCAAGTCAATAATAATATAAGTTATGTTCGATAAAATATTTGTTCAGAAGTAAGCGGTTTTAGTGCGCTAACGTCTTAAATTATTACCAGTGTTCTTAATTAGGCAATTACATTACAATAATGCTTAATGACTGGAATTAGAAGTAATAAAATATGAATTATTTTTAGAGAATTAAAGGTTGGCAGTTGTGCTTACCTGTGACGTCACGCTTTGGCTGAATAAATGTTTGAGGTTTCCTTCAGGGTAAATTTATTTAAATAATAATAAAAAAAAAATGCAGAATTTCATTGATCATTTGGCGACAATACAAGTATACGATATTCAACCAAAAATTCTTTCCCATTGAAAATTTCCTTACCGACTCATGAGAATGAATTCTGGGTCAGGCTAACGAAAGAAACGGTTTAATGACAGCCATTACTTGCCTGACTGATGAATGTTTCTTGCATGAGTTTTTCTTTCTTTAGGTAAGGCTTGTCGCAAACAATGACCAACTCAAATCACCAGCGGCTATATGACTACGAAACTACCACTGCACCTGTCCATCAGCCTCACGGGCAGGCATCAGAGACATAAGAAGGATAAACATTGAGGTGGACTTCAAGCCCCACACGCAGATTATGGGCCTTAATAACTGTTTTGTAACATCCCTCGACCGTACATCATCCCAACTACCCCGTTACTTTAGGTGAACGAGAGTAGTATTCTACCACATGGAAAAAAACGGGATACAACCTTTACGTAAACATCAAGAAGAATGGAGAATCTGTAAGCTCGCACACATTCTCGGGAGGCTAACTGACTAATCTGCTTTCTTTAATTTCTTTCGTGTCTGGAAAACTGGTCATTGCTTCTCCTGCGTGTTACATTCATAATTAATCTATATCAAACGTCCCTTTAGCGTCATGTGAACTCTGGGCATTAGCGGACAATACTGCATGTGTTTAATCTTCTCCCTCAGGTATCTTAGGGACAGGAAGGGACCACGACGTTAGTTATGGCCCAACGTGGGAGTTTAGTGTCATGTTGGTAATGGTGAGTACATGGATGACACTGCCCCAACCGGTGTGAGTAGTCTTCATCTAGGAGACATGTGGGGAAGGCCAAGAAACCCGTCCCTTCATTATGAGTTAAAAACGTGGACACCAAGGCTCCTACCATATGCCCTTTTATATGATCTCTCTCTCTCTCTATCCCTCCCTCCCGTGCCCAATAAATTAGTCCCCTGGCTGTGTAGGCAAGTCTGAATCTGAATCTCACCTCTCACGTGAAAAGGGTTTTAATTCCTTTCTCCCTCCCGCTTTCCCTGCGCTGCGTGAGGCAAATGTGACAAAAAAAAAATCTAAATTTCTCGTACAGGTAAGGGGATTTAAGACCCTCTCTCTCACACTCACAGTTTTGGAGGCTTAAAGCCGGTTCACAGACGTGCTTCAGTACACGTGGCCCACCCGACGTCAACAACTGCTCACCCCACCCACAAGGTCGACGAGTTTCCTCCAAGACTCGGAAGGAAAGGTATCATTAGGTGTTGAGTGGGAGAGGGGGGGGGACTAGTTGGTTTAACAACTTTAACAGCTGGTGTACAAATTTTGCTCAATGTGAGCAGTTATCAGGGGTTTGCAATGGTGATGCTGTCAGTTTACTGCAACGAAGGGAAGAGGATTACATAAAAGGAGGCATTATGCCTTTTGCATGGCATAAGATGGGCATATCAATGACGACAAACAAGTAATGACTGACCTCTGGGCATACTCATTAATGCCGTATTACAAACTCGAATGGTAAGTGTGAAGAAGCGGATTCTAAATACCTTTTCAGAATATCTTCAAAGGCACCCGATTGTGTGTGTGTGTGTGTGTTGACCGCACCTGTCTTTCTTGTCACAAAATTTGTCATACTTGCTAATGCTCTAATATTGTCAGGTCTGTGCGCTACGCAGTTCCTCTGGCGAGAGTTCTGTGAGTTACTCAGTTCCTATAGGCGAGTTCTGCGTTACTCGGTTTCTATTGGTCAGAGGTCACGATTTTCACGTGTATATTTTTAATAACTGCATTAGATGGAGGGGGAGTGATATTCTGTGAATTTAGAGGTAATGTGCAAGCATTAAACGGCTCATCAGCTTTCATGTCTTAAGTAATATGACCTATCAAATAAATGTGGATAGCCTAACCTTCATAATGAATGTGAATGGATTCCACCCCATGCTGGAAATGGGAATTTAAGAGAGAAAACTTAAACCTTACGAGAGATAAGTGGCTCTTCTTATATCGTTCGCGCAAGCGTTAAAACATAAAATGGTCTTTTGAGGACATTCTTGAATAGCGGGGCAAGCCAGGCTCGTGCTGCAGTTTATGTACAGTACGTTAACAAGTAACAAAAGGAGGCGATGAGTGGCTGCCTGAACAGAGAGAGAGAGAGAGAGAGAGAGAGAGAGAGAGATAACAAACACCAATGAAACACATCAACAATAACTATCTCGGCCAAATTAAAAGCAGCATCAACGCAACAAGAAGCAAGCGACATGACAAGCATAACCAATAATTGATACAATATACGTAGCTGACCAACCAACCAAATGCTAAGTCCTGAACTGCATAACCCTGCCTTCCTGTCAAGTTGCCAGGCTGGCGGTACATGACTGTGCAACCTGCTACTGGAAGCCGGAAAGAGTTTAAAATTAAGATATACTGGTTTTGTTGGTTTTAAAAGACTAAGGTCGTTAAAGCAAAAATGCATTAAAACAAGAGTTGGGAGATACAATAGATATACTATAATATCACAAAGATAAAAATATGCATTAGGGAATTAGGAATAAGTTTGATATATTATTTAATGAGGCTGCAATGAATAAATTGATAAAAGCTTTTAAATATGATAAAAAAGAAATTACATGATATTAATGAGCAGATTACAGGTCATTTTTATTCCATCAAACAAGGTGCCCACAATGTCCTGCTACACCTAACAAGATATTCCGGACATTCTGTATAAACATAGGGGTAACAGGACATTTGTGGACACCAAGTACTTATTTTACAGAAAGATACGAAAACAGAAGAAATGTGGGAAAATAAATAATTCTTAAAATACGGATCACCTGGAGATAAGCCCCCTTTCTTATTTCACCTTAAAACTAGCCATCCCAAAGCCAACATAACTTATCCAGGCTATCCCCCTCCAGAGAGCGTTAGGGTGTTAAATCATCAGATAAAATGAACTTAGGGCTAATATATTCACGTGATTCTAAAATGCATATCTCGATATACTAATCAGACCACAGAGAAAGTGCATCATAGACTTGGTTTTATCAGCCCAACGTGACTTCTTTTTTTTCTGACTTGAGTGATGGATGCTTTTTGTGAGTGAAGTTTTTTTTTTTTCTAAGGAGAGTTAACATAGTTGATCACTAAGTCTGTCATACTTGTTTATTATTTTTAATTTCCAGCAAACATAAAGACGATAAAGTACATAACAGGAAGATGAAGAGAGGAGCGACGTCAAGGGGGAAATTGGGTAATATAGTTTAGACGTGATATTCATTCCTTTACGGAGGACAAAAACAGGTCACGTCAGCCTTTTAGGTCGTATATGAACGTTCCATTTTAATATTCGACAAAAACAAACGCCATCGCTTTAAAACTTCAAAGATATTAAACACAAGACAATCGTGTTTATAGCTATGGTCGCCCCCAGATAATCAGATAAGCCAGGGTAAGCACCACCTACAATACCCCTGTGACACTACCAAAAATAAATAAAATAAAATACAATACAATAAAATAAAACAACCAATGGCTTTGATTTCTGTCCTCGTGTTCAAACATGAAGCCATCACGTCTGAACACGAGCACAGCGATCCCTGTCAATGACTGCAACGTTGATTGTTAACTATATATGGGGTGTGAATCTGGAAGGCACATAGTGAAGGAAAAGGGAGAAATAAACCCTAATAACAAAGGTGGTAGCAGTTTTTAAGAGAGCCTGAGGGGGGTGGTGTGGTGTGATGGGAGTGAACTGGGGTAAAGTGGGAGGGGGAGGGGGTGGTTCAGCGGCAGTGTGGCGCCAATACCTGCATATTATGTCTCCCGCCTGTCTGCTTCCGTTGTCCTTCACTATCTATCCCCGACCGGCATCAACAAGCTTAAACCGTCTATCCCTCATTCACTTAGTCTGCACCATCTACTGTACATTCTACAGCAGCGGTTCTTAACCGGGGGGCACGAGTAATTTCCAAGGGGGGCGTGAACCTAGAGCAAAAATAAGGAATGGCCTTAACAGGTGTGTGTACCTTTATGTCCTTATTTGGATTTTCGTGTGGGGGGGGGGGGTCCTCGCTCCCCACAGATAGTCAAAATGTCGTAAATGGTAACTACGTCAATCAAAATGTAAAATTCCACTAAAAGTGACTGAATTAAGGTTGTAATAATGTCGGGAAGTGTACGATAATTTAATGAAGAAACGATAATTTTGAGGCTCCAGTACGATAATTCACATTTGAAAATTTGTCAACACTGACTGCGACGGTTGCTTATACAAACTCTTGAATAATTAAAGTTATTAAAGTAACGAATAAAAAACTAGTTTCTCAATAATCCTATTTAATTGTTTTATTTTTTTAGATTTAGAATTTTATATGAAGGAAGGAGATTAGGACCAACTGCTATGGGGGCGCGACCCTAAAAAGGTTAAGAACCACAGTTCTACAGTATCTCTGGCCAGTCTGCTTCTGTCCTTAGCCGGCATCACCTACGGCAGTGAGAGGGAGATGGTGGTCGGGTCACGAAATTAGGATATAGTGGTGGTGGTGTGTAGGCCCTCGAAGCTGGTGTCCACACTCCACAGTGAGCCAGTCCTGCCTCCCTCCAACCATATCCTTTCACATGGTTCCCGATAAACATCTCTCTATTCATCACATATATAACGATCCATCAGTATTCAATGGCGTATGGAAGACACGACTAGCAGTGCTTACTTCGATTCATCAAATATCATATTGGTGGTTTAATGCCAGATTTGAGAACGTCTGTTTGTATACCCCCATGGATCCATCCTATAAATATATAACTAATAAACCCACATAATATATATATATATATATATATATATATATATATATATATATATATATATATATATATATGCAAGTAAATCACTGTAGGTGCGCGTGATCCAGGTATATGCTGATAACCACAACATAAGAACATAAGAATGGAGGAAACTGCAGTGGGCCTATTGGCCCATACTGGGCAGTCCCGTTTACACCCAACCCCTATTGCTCATATAAGCATCCAACCTATGTTTGAAGCTATTCAGCATATTCGAGTTAATGATGATATTTGGTAACTTGTTCCATTCATCCACTACTCTGTTTCCAAACCAGTGTTTACCTATTTCACGAATAAATCTAAATTTGTCTAATTTAAAACCATTGTTACGAGTTTGCTCCTGGTTGGATAGTTTGAGTACCTTTGTAATGTCCCCTTTGTTTAGCCCCGACTTCCACTTATACACCTCTTATCAGGTCGCCCCTCGCTCTACGTCTCTCGAGGGAGTGCAAATTAAGGTGCTTCAACCTGTCTCTATACTCAAGGTTCCTAATGCCCGGGATTAGTCTTGTCATTCTCCTCTGAATTCTTTCCATTGATTCTATATCCATTCTGTAACACGGTGACCAGAACTGAACTGCGTAATCCAGGTGTGGTCTCACAAACGCAAGATACAGTTTTAGGATGATCTCGCTAGTCTTGTAACTAACACTCCTTTGTATGAACCCAAGTACTTTATTAGCCTTGTTACGAGCAAAAACACATTGTATACTTGGCTTAAGGTTCCTACTTATCATTACTCCTAAATCTCTCTCGCAGTCGGATTTCTCTATGGCATCGTTGTTCATCTGGTATCTGGTTTCCCTGTTTACATCTCCTATACTGAGCACTTTACATTTGTCCACGTTGAATTTCATCTGCCATTTTTCAGACCATTCGAAAAATTTGTTTAGATCTTCCTGTAGTTTTGCGGAGTCCTCGTAAGATTTAATAACAAGTCCTATTTTAGTGTCATCAGCAAATTTACTTATGTTGCTGTCTATGCCGATATCTATGTCGTTTATGTATATAATAAATAATAATGGTCCAAGTACTGAGCCTTGGGGAACTCCACTTGTGACGTTGCTCCAATGGGACTTAGTGCCGTTAATGCTCACTCGCTGTTTCCTGTCCTGTAACCACGCCCTAATCCATTTAAGGATGTTACCTTTGATGCCATGTGCTTCTACCTTTCTAATTAGTCTTTCGTGGGGGACTCTGTCGAAGGCTTTGCTAAAGTCGAGATATACCACATCATAATTGTGTCCCTCGTCCACCGATTCGAAAACTGATGAAAAGAATGTTAATAGATTAGTTAGACAAGAATGTCCGCTTGTGAAGCCATGCTGGGAATCATTGATCAATCGGTGCTTCTCCAGGTGATTTCGAATAGAGTTTGAAATGACTGCTTCCAGTAATTTGCCTACTATTGATGTTAGACGGATTGGGCGGTAGTTAGAGGATAGTGATCTATCCCCCCTTCTTGAAAATCGGTATTACATTCGCTATCCTCCAAGATTCTGGTACTACACCTGTTTTTAAGGACATGTTAAACAACTTTGCTAAGGGCATACTAAGCTCTTCCTTACATTCCTTTAATACTCTGGCAAATATCTCATCGGGACCAGGTGACTTATTAGGCTTTAGTTTGTCTATTTGCTTACTAACATCGTTACTAGTCACTACTATCTCGCTTAATTTGTTTTCTTCACTATCTCTGAATAGAGTCGGTGCCTCGGGTATCATGTTTAAATTTTCGGTGGTGAAAACTGTTGAAAAATATTTATTAAAATTATTGCTCATTTCTCCGTCGTTATTAGTGAGCTCGCCGGTATCTGACCGTATTGGTCCAATCTTTTCTCGCGTTTTAGTTTGATACATTTGGTAGAATCCTTTGGGGTTTGTCTTCGCCTCCCTTGCTATCCTTACCTCATTATTCCTCTTGGCTTTCCTTATCTCGGTTTTAACCCTACTCGCCAATATCTAATAATAATCCTGGGGGTAAATTTCGCCACGCTTTATCCTTCTACCTATAGCCTTCCTTTGGCCAATGATGTTCTTTAAATAATTATTTATCCATTTAGGGTCATTGTTGTCTGATCTGAGTTTTTTGTATGGTATGTTCTGCCTTTGTACATTAAGTAACTCATTATTTAAATTGTCGTGGAACTCAGCAATCTCAGATCTCGTTATCAGGTCGGAGTCATTTGTCAGGTTCACGGCCAAGTGCGACACCCCCTCTCTCAGCTGCCTCTTTAAACTGTCAAAGTTTGCCCTTCTGAAATCTGGTACTTTAGTAGAATTTTCCTTACGTCTGCCCTGAAAATCTAACTGGAATCAAATTTCTTTGTGATCGCTGTTTGTAAGTTCGTTCCCTACCTCGACATTGCTAATGAGGTTTTCTCTGTTCGACAGAACTAAATCGAGTATATTATTACCCCGGGTGGGTTCGATTATATGTTGACTTAGGAAACAGTCCTGGATCGTCTCAAGAAAATCCTCTGATTCTGAGTTACCCGTAAGGTCAGTCCAATCTATTTGGCCAAGGTTAAAGTCGCCTACTATACAGACTTTGTTGTGTATGGAAGCCCTGCGCATTTCATCCCAGATAAATCGCTCTTTGACTCTATCAAGATTGGGAGGTCTATATTTTACTCCTGTGATTAATTTTTCCCTACCGTCGATTAATTCTATCCAAATTGTTTCTGTATTCCGCTCAGTTTTTATTATCCCTAACATAGATTGCTACCCCGCCACCTTTCCTGGTCTGCCTATCGGTATGGAACAATTTGTAACCCGCAATTTGATATTCGACCGGCAACTCACGTGAGTCTAGGTTGATCCATGTTTCAGTGAATGCTATTATATCGATTTTTTCGGTACATACCAAGGCCCTAATATCACGATGTTCCCAAGCGCTTTCGTGTAATTCACATCTTCAGGGGTGAGTACAGACTAAGGAGAAATACATAACAAGGAAAATGTATATACAGTAGAGGAAGGTGAGATCTAGTCCACAATAGTCAGGTTATTAGGTAGTGACCCTACTAATCTTCAAAAAGCACAGCAGCAGTCGGTATAATCAGGTCAGAGGGTAAGATGACCCAACCTTTGATGTGATGCTGCAACATTTTCTAAGCTCATAAATAATCCTCTCAACACTGTTAACACCCAGTTCAACAAAAAACTTAAGTCTCTATGAGAGGCAAAGCTACTCTCATTAAACATCTTACTTGTAACGGCGCTTTAATATCAGTGTTACCAATGTCGATATTGAACGACAATTTACAACAACCCCTGCAACCAGGGCCGGATTCAGGAGTGGGCAAAGTGGGCAGCTGCCCAGGTGCCTCCACAATCTGGGGGTCTCCACATAAGAACATAAGGAGTCTGCAGTAGGCCGGTAGGCCTGTGCATGGCAGCTCCTGTCGAGAGTTATTACCACTCTCTATCATCCATGAATCTATCTAGCCTCCTTTTAAAACTTTCCAGCGTTCCAGCACTTACTACAAAGTTGCTAAGCTTGTTCCACTCGTAACCTAATCAGACCAACTTTAAGTATAATTCGGCCATCTTACGAAGGTCGGTCGCTTTTCAAAGCTAAATTGACGATTATTTCTTTAATGTGTGTACTGTACAGTGTCTTGTCATCAATAAAATACAAACTGGGCAAGTTGCTCAGACAATATAACACCAATGAACATAAGAAGAACATAAGAAAATTAGGAGTCTGCAATAGGCCGGTTGGCCAGTGCATGGCAGCTCCTGTCGAGTTACTACCACTCTCTATCATCATTGAATCTATCCAGCCTCCTTTTGAACTTTCCAGCGTTCCAGCACTTACTACAAAGTTGCTAAGCTTGTTCCACTCGTCCACCACCCTATTTGTGAGCCAGTTCCTTCCTATCTCCTCCCTAAACCTAAACTTATCCAACTTAAATCCATTGCTCCGAGTCCTATCCTGCTCGGATATAATAAGAACTTTATCTATATCCCTTTTATTGATTCTTTTCACCCACTTCAATACTTCTATCATATCTCCCTGCACTCTTCGTCTTTCTAGGGAATGCAAGTTTAGTTTCTTTAACCTATCCTGATATGGAAGGTTTCTAAGTCCCGGAATCATTTTCGTCATTCTTCGCTGCACCGACTCCAGTGAATTGATATCCATTCTATAATAAGGGCACCAGAACTGAACCGCATAATCGAGGTGCGGCCTGACTTGCGCAAGATATAGTTGCAATAAGACCTCTGCACTCTTATTACTTACACTTCTAGATATAAAACCCAATACTCTGTTTGCCTTATTTCGAACATTAACACACTGTTTTCTAGGCCGTAGGTCCGGGCTTCCAAGTACCCCTAGGTCTCTTTCACAATTCGACTTCTCTAGGTTGATGTTGTTAAGGCTGTATACATTGGCAGTATTTGTTCTTCCCGGGGGGCTTACAGCGCCTCCCGGAACTCCCAGATGTTTAGGCTCGCTTCACTCGCCACCCCACCCTCTTGGGTAGTTACAGTATAATGAGGGGGGCCTCCACAAAGAGGTTGCCCATGGGCCTCCACAGGTCTAATTCCGGCACTGTCTACAACTTCTACTCTTCCTACTGATGAAGTATAAAACTATGAAAGGTCCTAAATAAATTAGTTCATCCCGGTAAACCAGATAAAAGGACACACCTCAGTGAAGTTCTTCATGCTTTTAATGGAGAAAGAACCGTAAAATGTAACCTGAGAACAATGGGCCCTTCAGGTACTGTGCGTACGCGGGATGACTGACCACTCAGGAACCAAACTTCGCCTTTTATGGCTGACCGAAGAATCCAAGATCACTTCCTTGCTTTAATAAGCCAAACTTGGCAACTATAATGAATCCTAAATACAAATGATGGGTGATTAAATATCATGAAAACTAATTCGAGTTACTAAAAAAAAACATGACTATTCTGTGTAAAGTTATAGTATACAGTACTGTTGTGTATACGTTGGGCTCAGAAATCGAAAGGCGACCACAACGCGTTGTAGTTGTGAGGAAAATAACCAGAAGCGAGATTTTGCTATAGGTTAGGTTAGTTTGGATTGGGTCAGGTTAGGTTAGTTTGGATTGGGTTAGGTTAGGTTAGTTTGGATTGGGTTAGGGAAAAATCCAAGACGCAAATTTCGCTTTCTGGTTATTTTTAAAATAGCCACACCACGTTGTGGTTGCCTTTCGCTTTCTGAGCCCAACAAATACATATAAAATATGCAGATATAGAGAACAGCAACTTTATATAATATTAGGGGAAATATAACAACACATCATGCATGGAGTAATAGGTAATAACCAAATGTCTGTAAACCCCATCTGTTTGCCCTGTGTATTTTTGTTATTCACATACATACTTATACAATTTGTGCCCCCCTTCCCCATTAATAACTCACAACCCCTGTTCCAACACTCTTGATTACACTTCCCATTGTTTGGGATGCATTTAGTCAGCAAAATGTTCTGCTGCCATGACCTGATTCATGGATAGCCTATTTTTTGCACAGGGGCAATATATTACCATGTACCATTTCACACAACCAATGACCAATTCTTGGCCACTTCAGTCTGAGCAAGAACTTCCTGGTGAAATAGAATGCCAGGTGCTGCCGGCAGTTCATACTGGCATCGTTAAATGGTGCAACATTATTATCTAAATATTCTTTAATGCAACAGTGTTTACGACAACCTCAATGACGCCACACTCGAGCGGATCTGTCCAGACACTATACCTCTAGAGACAAAGGTGGGAGTTATCAGCATCCGAGGCCACAGATGCCAATCATTTGGAGTAAAGGAGAATTAAACGATACCAAATGAAGTCATAATTATATATATATATATATATATATATATATATATATATATATATATATATATATATATATATATATATATATATATATATATATATATATATATATATATACATAATGATTCGAAATCCCTGGCTGAGGCTACTGAGAGATCGTAACATCAAAAAAACAAGGTAGTAGATAATGACGAAAATTACGATGTTATTTACTTAGACTTTAGCAAAGCATTTGACAGAGTACCGCATCAGAGGCTTCTGAGAAAAATTAAGGCTCATGGTATCGAGGGGAAAGTTTTAAATTGGATAAAATCATGGCTCACCGATAGAACGCAGAGGGTCAGCGTAGATGGTGTTAAATCTGAGTGGGGCCGTGTAACCAGTGGGGTTCCCCAGGGGTCAGTACTAGGCCCACTCTTGTTCATAATCTACATAAACGATCTAGATACTGGGATCAGCAGTGACATAAGCAAGTTTGCGGATGACACCAAAATAGGGCGGCAGATTAATTAAGGGCAGGATGCAAATGAATTACAAGAGGATCTAAATAAACTGCAGGGGTGGTCTGAAAAATGGCAAATGAAATTCAACACCAGCAAGTGCAGCGTACTTAATATTGGAAGAACAAATACTGTCAATGTATACAGCCTTAACAACATCAACCTAGAGAAGTCGACTTCTGAAAGAGACCTAGGGGTACTTTTAAGCCCGGACCTACGACCTAGAAAACAGTGCGTTAATGTTCGAAATAAGGCAAACAGAGTATTGGGTTTTATATCTAGAAGTGTAAGTAATAAGAGTGCAGAGGTCTTATTGCAACTATATCTTGCGCTAGTCAGGCCGCACCTCGATTATGTGGTTCAGTTCTGGTGCCCTTATTATAGAATGGATATCAATTCACTAGAGTCGGTGCAGCGAAGAATGACGAAAATGATTCCGGGACTTAGAAATCTTCCATATCAGGATAGGTTAAAGAAACTAAACTTGCATTCCCTAGAAAGACGAAGAGTGCGAGGAGATATGATAGAAGTATTCAAGTGGGTGAAAGGAATCAATAAAGGGGATATAGATAAAGTTCTTATAATATCCGACCAGGATAGGACTCGAAGCAACGGATTTAAGTTGGATAAGTTTAGGTTTAGGAGGGAGATAGGAAGGAACTGGTTCACAAATAGGGTGGTGGACGAGTGGAACAGGCTTAGCAACTATGTAGTAAGTGCTGGAACGCTGTAAAGTTTCAAAAGGAGACTGGATAGATTCATGGATGATAGAGAGTGGAAGTAACTCTCGACAGGAGCTGCCATGCACAGGCCAACCGGCGTATTGCAGACTCCTTATTTTCTTACGTTCATATGTAAACCGTTTAAAGTTCACCCTCGCTCTCCTGAACCACACCCAAAACATACCTGTCTGGACGGGAGGGGGTAGACGAGTTATCAAGCGTAGCGGGTGACCAAGAAAGGGTTAAAAAATCGAGCAACGCGCTACAGCAACGATCGAGTGCAGGGCAGGTAAACCGGTCTACTGGACAAGTCACCACCCGGCTGAAGCTGAAGTATTCGGTGGGGAACACCTCAGCACCAATAATGACGATTATTACACGTTGTCTGCTGCGCCTCCTTCATTTAGACACTGCCGCTCTATTACCACTGATAGCCTACTTTGGCGATCCAATTATCTCATAAGCTTCTAAATGTATGTCTAATATATCAATAAGAATAAAATAATACCAATCAGGCTCTGGCAGCATCAATCAAAATCTAATATCAATTGGTACTAAAATATCAATAATACCAGTCAATAATAATAACAGCATCTAATATAAATCACTGTATAACAATAACAATCATTATGTAAAAAAACAATCTGCATATAACAAAATCAACCAGTATATGACAATAACAATCACCATAGCAATATAAATCACTATAACATCAATTACTACATAACATTAACAATCAGTATATAACAATATCAATCACCATATAATACTATAAATTGCCATATAACAATGACAATCACTATTTAACAGTATCAATCACCATATAACAATATCCATCACCATATAACATTATCAATCACAACATAACAATAACATTCGCTATATAACAATATCAATGAGAATTTTATGGTAGTAATCAATATTTAGCGATATCAATTCTGGCAATACCGGCTTTATTAAGGTCACACCTGATTGCGTTGTCCCTTCAAACAATTAGAACACAAATTCGTCACAAACAGAGAAAGGCTCGGGAAGCAACTATCCTCTGGACTCCCCGCCCACCTGGTACGATGCCCTCTGTAAACTTCCTGACTTCTAGTATGTACTGTATACGGGAAAGGGTCGCGGAAGAGGGATGTGATTGCTGCTCGATTCATCATCGGATACGATTTTGCTTAGGAAATTAGTATTCTCACCTCCCCCGACCAACGTGCTTCTGTATTATGCAAGAGCAGACAACCGCGCACACACCCATTACATCCTGAGATGTCCCTACACACAACACTTCCGTGACGCCTGCTGGACCACCCACTCCCGAAACCTCCTGACGGAGGCACGATGCTTATCACCTGCATGTTGGCCAGATATTTTATAAATAATATTGGTGTTATTTTGAAGGAATATCCTTCCTTTCTTAGGCTTTAGTAAGCCTCTTTGTATTACAGTATTTAATTTATATGTACTTGAGACTCCTGCCAGGTTCTTCTGGTAACACTGTACAGGGGTACCTAGTGACAGCACTAGGATCCTGTTTCCTATAATGTGGAATAAACCATTGAAATTGAATAAAATATCAATAATTTTCTAACAATTTCAATCAATATCTAAATTATCAATATTAATCTAACAATTTCAATCAACATCTACCATTATCTTATTACGCAATGCCATCCCAATGTATTACTGCCCCGTGTAATTGAAATGGTTCACATTTATCATTCTAGCAATATCTAAGGAAATAATCATTACCAAACCATTTATGGCATTATGCCATCAAACACAATCCAACATATACAATCATTTGTATAACCTAATCAATTTACTCCATGTTAATCGACCATTTGCGCAATAGGTTCTAATCAAGACTTGAAAATGCAAGTTACAATAGGGTTTCTTCGCAAACAAATCCTGTTTTTCAACGTTTTAGTATTCCCTAAGCAACGTCTTTGTCGAAAAATAATGAGCTGAACATAAAATTTCCGGTATAATTAATGTTACAAAATGAGAAATTCAACAAGTCTAAGAGATGAACACAAGCTACCATCAAATATCTGGTAGCACCCCCAGTTTCTTCCATATTTGCACCCCGTGATTTCCTCTCCCGCGAGGCCGAATAATTTACCTCCCAAACCTTCCCATCTTCTAATCTAAGGTAATGTCAGATGTGGCTTCCTGCTTCCTGGCCTCCACAAGTACCTCTTGTGTAGGCATGTAATGGAAATGTGAATAATAGCCAAGGCTGAGTGAAAATTATAATACAATAAATGCATCAGAGTGCTGCATGTTAAGGCACATCAAGCACTGTTACCATCACACCAGTCAAGTATTTAAAGTACCCCAGTTGCTGCCACGCCTAAATTCCAGCATGGGAACTATCGCTGGCTCCCTGGTTAGTAAGGCGAGCACTGCGAAGCCCTTGCTGATTGCTTTAGTTGGTCTGAACGCTCTGGTTTATTGATTAATAAGGGGGTGAGGTTACACGGGGAATAAGGGGGTGTCAGAAAACAAACCCTCACCGATCCCCTTCCACATCCTATGGGATGTTAGGTTGTGAGAGGTCGAGCTGGGCTGTGAGGGGGGGCAGTTGTACCCCCCTGGGTCAGGCGTGTGTCAAAAAATATAAGCAACAAATACCCAACAAAAGAAGGGGCTTTAGAATCTAACAAAAACGAAGGGAAGGAAAAACCGAAAACAAAAAAGAAACAATAAGGAACATACAAAAAATAAAGCAACTCAACGCAGCTGCATTGATTTCACGAATTTCACCAAAAAATTTTGGGTTCTCATTTTTTTTAAAACCAGACAGTAAAAACCGAACCTAAAATAATAGCCCACCGAGCCCGACTGTGCGGACTTGCCCCCCCCCTCGAAAAAGTTCCAGCGGACGCCCTTGGTTGAGGCGAGGAGGGAAGGGACGTTTGTGACTGCTTGCTTACTCACAATCCTCGCCTCAAGCAAAAATAAACGTATACAGAGATACACAGTCACACATCTGAGCAAATGCTGTATATGTACCCTCAAAGGACATGTGCAAAATCATAGTATGCTTAAAAACTTGGCAAACTTTACAATATGGCTTCACGTGAACACACGTAACACTATGCACAGAGTGAACGATATGGCAACACCAGACACAAGTAGTATCCAGTTCTGTGGCTGTTACTTGATAAACCACACAATAAATCAACTTTATATGTTTTTAATTAAGTGTTGACATCTAAACTTTGGGTAACTTTCCCCAAACATTCCACACACAAAATTAAAGGCTCACACACATAAGCTTAATTTGTCATATATTCGTACGTATTTTCATAGATGTTAGGAGTGTGTACGGATTTACTTAGCAAAATAATTATTAAACACCTAAGCCCTCATTTCTTAATGGACTTTTATTGTCTCAATACATTTAATAACCAAGGTTCAGACCGTTCACTCGTTCAGTACCTAAGTACAAGTTAGTAACGTTGAAGTTTCCTTTGCAAACAGCGAAACGAGCTGACGGTTTTGACCTGTACAGTATATTTAGATTAGTCATTTAATCTTGTTTTACTCCTGTGCCTTTTAACTAGATATGACTGGACTGGTATAATATAAATTAAGTGAAAACTTGGATTAAGTGAAAAACAATTGTGATTTGGTTAAAAGTAATGTTTTAAATAACAATGGAAATTGTAAGGAAACTTAAAGAAGATAATAATCATATATAATACTGATATACTATTTTCGTTTTAGACATACTGAAATTTCTTATCGATAATTCCTTTGTAGATAAGGGTGAGCGCTGCCTCAATCACTGGAGGCTTCTCTGACGTACCACACAAAATTATCATTGTTCCCCAAACAATTTCATTCCAAAAGAAAACGGAACCAGTTTGAGAAGCGACTAAGATTTTTTTTCACTCGTGTTATCATTCATTTCACATTTAATTTCGAAAGTAAACTAAAACCATCAATTAACTGAATACAGTATACCAACATCCTTTAATCCATCAGTACAACAAAGCCCTAACGCAATATTGCAAAATCGAAAACCCATTAATATACCCAATTATTTATTAGATGCACTAGTCAAACGAGGTCATTTTGATTTAATATCCCTCGTAATTATAAATAACCCAAATTGTTATATTGACTTCCTTCAAGTACTGTCTGCCACGTTACTAATATTACTTAACACATGGTGGTTGTCACGTGATTTGGAGGAAAACTTGGTTCTGGGCTTATTTAAAGTATGACATGGGGTTAGCGTTACAATAAACCTTCTACATCAATGACTTACTATTCTGCGCCTTTGAACGCCGTTGCTCATGCCGTTGGCAGCCATCGTGTGTATACGTCAGGACAAACTGTAGTTTATCCCGCGAGGATTTAACTGTTACAGCCCTTTAGTCAACTGCAGAGATAGGGCCGAGAAACTTCACAATACACTGGAAAAATATTGTCACTGAACCACGCAGGACCATTGTCTATCACAAGATCGGATTTCTTCACTCTTCATGAAAGGCAAGCTTATCTTTTCATATTGAATCCTCAAACTGGGATTCTTCGTAAGATTTAGGGTTAAATTGCAAAAAAAAACACACAAAGTTCCAGGTACCACTCAGCGCAGGTGTACATGTGAGGGCTCGAGGAGATGACGCTCACTGCAGGGCCTTCTTTCTGAGTATGCTCGACACAGGGCGCGTGCACAAATTATCGCTCACCGTACGTATAAAAGGAATTATGATCACAGCTATATAGAACACACGAAACAATTATCAATATATTCAGTAATAGCCAAACCTTTATATATGGTACTCAGTATATACATAGTACAATAATATTCCTCATAACCTTAACTTAACTTTATGAATAAAGCTTTTTATTCTTCACTAATGCGTCTTGGATTATTTGGTTGGATCATTTCTGACGATGCGTACAAGATAAACTTCTCTTTGAAGTAAGTGTTCATGAATAGGTGATTTAACGGGAAGAAACCCTGACATATACACATATTATCACCGTTGTTTTGATCGTAAAAAATAATTATCTGGTGAAAATATGTATGAGAAGTGACCCTCGTGCTACTGGCAGCTTGACTCCCCCCTGCCAGACGTAGTCATCCGAGCCTACTGGACTGACTCAAGTAGTGGTTAATTCGGACTACCAGATGACTGCTGACGGACACACGTCAGAACAATACTTTGTACTCTGATTCACTCAGTGTAAAAATAGGAAAAATACAAATATAATATGTAATAGTTGGTAACTTTTAAATGTTAAATATACTCAAATAAATCAACCAATAAACAATATGCTATAGCCCCTGAGAAAAATGTACATGTAATCGATGGCAACGTTAAGCGCTCAATGTGCTCAATATAACAAAGCAGTAAACAATAAGCCACGTTTTCAGCAAAAACTGAAAGCATGATTGAGAATACCCAACCAATATAAATAGTAGATATGTACCTCTTAATATCTAAATGTTGAAGACAATAGTATAGTACACGTAGTACAGTTTTATGGACTAACCTAGATAACGCGCATAAATACCATGGCTGTTGAAGCACAGTAATATATTGCGGAATCAATAACACAACCAAAACTCGGTAGTTCTAATAATGTTTTGAGTGGCTGCAGATATTCCAATACCGGTTAATAATTTTTGCACATGAAACTAGACCAAATGCGTATCGAGGAAACATCCTGTCCCAGACGACCCCTGCGTGTACCTGCAATTTCTTAAATATTGTGAAGAATGCTCAGTAGCTCATCCTTGTATCATGTGGCATTTTCCAGTTTGAAACTATTATGCATGAAAAATAATAATTTTACTGTATATGAGCGTGCATGAAGTCACACACAGGAGTACGAATATACTGGTAAGTGCATGGTCAGGTTGTTTCCTGCTAATATTGTGAATCAGAAGCTTAGTTTAAGCCTACCATTTGTGTTGTACTCGTACATACAGTATATTCAATACACTACAGTTTACTTTTTTATATTTATAATATGCTTTGAGTGAGGTCTCTCACTAGTTCAAGAGTCGCTGCGTCTTCATCCTTTTGTCTTCAAGACAGAACGTAAATCATTGATGCTAATTCGCCTCTGTGATTGGTTGAATGAACTCAAGGGCCTTGGGATGAACAAAAGGACACAATGGCTGTAAGTAATAATCGCGGATTTTCAAAGCATTAAGAAATTTTTTTATAATCATTTTATTGAAGACATTCAGGAATTATCACACTAGGCAAGGCATGGATGTGACTCATTAGGCATATTCACGAGCAAAAAAATAAGATCTATCAGTTAAAGATCACCGACTGACGAAAATGAGTTGATAAAATACCTACAGAATTATTGAACTAGGTCAAGATTTTGTGACAAACACCAATTCCAGTTACACTCACGAAGAAGAAAAAACTCCCAGAAAATATTAATGTTGTTCATTCGTAAGTTAAAACAAATAGTGTATTCCTAAAGATTGCTTAGGCTAGTCTTTTCAATCAAATGTTTCAAACACTACAACTAACACCGTCAATACAGGAAATGGTCTACAACTACCCTTCCTTCCCCCACAATCAACTCTCTGATGTCACGGATTGTGCACAGGTCAGACGTCCTGTGGCATCCAAGATAAAAAAAAAAAAATACTCTCCTACACAAACCCATGCCCTGAGTATAAGGTGCTACGCTATTTTGAATAGTTATAGATCATTAATCTTTTTACTGTGCTATTTTATGAGCTTCAAGGCCCACACATTTTAGTTAAAAACAATCGCAGAATTTGACATAAACAAAACAAAATCTGGTATTCAGGAGAGAAAATAAGCTTACATATAGAGCAACTTGTATAATTGAACAGTTGATGTTACCACACCATCAGAACACTGACTTGTTCTAGAATAAAGCACTGTACAAATAACAAACAGGTTCAGACCTTGTTCATGAGGAGATAAATCTTTAGGTGTGTATTGTTTAAGCTACCTCAGTTTTATAAAGGTGAAATTAATTCTATATCACAACTACTGCATAATATTTCGCTCACGTAGCCTACATTATGTCGTTTGGTTTGACTGCGACTCTAGTCTCGCTGGTTAGAACATCAATCAAATGACGTAATTCCTCCAGTACGTGATTGACAACGGGACCAGTTTAGTTCATACCTACATCTGGTCATGATGGTGACCGCCATGATCGCAATCCAACCAAAGATTTTTTTAAGGATTTATTTCACTGAGCGGACTCCCTGGATACACATACACTATTACCAAGTTCGAGGACAGTACCTCAGTCGCCCGTGCGCACCCAAATGTAAAAATTGCTGGCCAATCACAGTTTTATGCAGGAATTCATAATCGAAACTGCTGTAAAAATAGATTTTTATATTGTTTTCGCTTCACACAGCACGATGAAGGAGACAATTGGTTCCTATACTATCTAAAGATCTAGATTCCGTAGTAATTTGAGAACTCATTTGTTGCTTTACGTTTATCCTCTTCACCACTGATCGGTTCGTTAGCCGCTTGGGCGATCGGTCACGTCTCTTTTACACACTGTTGGCAAGTACTGGGCATGCACCGGCTCCTGAATGTACCTGAACCTGCTCCAGTGTTGGTCAAATCTGGTCTTGAAAGAGCTCACACTCGGTGCCGTCACAACACTTTCTGGTAGATTGTTCCAAGAGTTCACAACTCTCATTCCGAAAAACTTTGCCCTCACAGTTTTCTGGACTTGCGGCTTCTTCAAACTTTAGCTGTGACCCCTTGTGGGACGAGCGTCCGCCAGCTCCAAGTAAGGACACTCGACTGAGTAGTGCCCCTTGAGATGCTTATACGCCTCAATTAGGTCACCCCTTGCCCGTCTGTAGTATAAGCTAGGCAAGTTCAGGCGCTCCAATCTCTCAGGGTAACTGAGGTGCCGAAGTGCAGGCACCAGTCTGGTTGCCCTCCTTTGAACATTTTCAACCAACTGACAGTCCCTGGCATATCTCGAGGACCAGACGGGGTGACAGTACTCCAGATGGGGAAGCACTTCACTTTTGAAGATCGTTACGAGGGACGGTCTAGATATCTGAACGACAACCATTTTACAGGTTACATCAGTGCTCGATGAAAATTATTAATACAGGCATATCCTGTTTTCAGTACGAAACTATAGTCGTAGATTATAATTGCATGCAGACTCCCGGGCCTTATATGTGCACAAAAAAGATGTTTACAAGGTTAGTATTCAGTTGATCCCAAGTTTCATTAAAATGTTCCTAAACCAGCCTGCGGGAAGCTAAGTCCTAAATTATTGAGCTGTGGGTGTAAGAGGAACCCAGGAATTGAGGTCAGTTTTTGCAGGGGGAATAAGTAGAACAAAGAAATCGAGGTCAGTTTCAGTAGGAGGAACCCTGAAATAGAGGTCAGCATGTTGCCACGCACGATACAGTACCAACAACAATAAGCCATCACGCGAGAGGAGTTGTACTGGTGGTTGTGGAAATGATAACACATGCAATTGGAACATTTAATTTACAGGAAAAAAAAGCGTACAAACAGCCCAAGAATAAATTAAATATTCAGACAATTAAATCTAACACACACACACACACACACACACACACACACACACACACACACTATAAATCAAATAAATTTTACAAATGTCAATATACTGCATGGCCGGATGTACCCTGGTGGGGGAGGAAGCGATGGCGAAATGCACAACACAAGCGAGGTAAGGCAGGGCTGGGGGGCTTTACCTCACCACACACCACCACCCTTGTCACGCAACAAAACATACCACCAACCTCTCAATCCCCGAGTCACCACCACCCAACCCCCAGGTCACCACCACCACCCAACCCCCAGGTCACCACCTCCCAACCCCCAGGTCACCAATACCCTACCCCGGGTAACTGAGACTAGACCTTAACCTTAACTAACAGTGCCTGATGAGAATGAGGCCTCCTTCCCCTCCGCCCCCAGGGTAATGCTCACCAAGACTCCTACCACCCCCGACCCCGTGGGTAAGGGAGGCAGTGGACGTTGAACTTGCCCCGTAGGAAGAACCACGCACGCACCTCACAAATACACAGATCACACACATACATAAAAATACACATACAATCACACAAATTATACTCACCCAACACATATACCTAAATACTGCAATAATAAAGATGATGTGACCATATACTGTAACTTATCATATCAGGTAGTAATGTTGAGTAATAATTAAATTATTTCCAATTTTCCCATTATTATTTTTTTTTTTTTTTATTTACCACCCCTGTCCCGCTATCTCCCTGTTGGGAATAGGCACCTAACATAACATTTGGAGAAAATGGAGGCGGTAGGCTGCAATGCCAGCCAACCTGCCGCCTTCTGTATACGGAAAATAAGCCGGAACGGATATACAGTAATCTGACGCAAATTGTCCGAACGAGTGATTGGGATCAAACAACTCATACTGTATCTCACACTTCGAATCACATCTAATTCGAATCTTTCAAATTTTATCCTAGAGGGTCTTAGCTCAGCTGAGAAAATCATAACACCCACCGCGGCGTCACATTTCGTCTGTCTCCGGACATTTTGCGTCAGAATTTTGTCTGGTTCCGGCCTTGGTGTGAACGCACACTTAGTTGACAGTGTGCTGTATTCGCACTGCCCCTAACGGGACGTCAGGCCTATGGGACCCATTTTCAGCTTTCACATAATTATACACACAAATTAAAAAGTTTCGTGTCAACTTTAAACCTGATACGGCCCTTTAACACGCACCCCAGCAACTGTGCCGCTGTCGAACTAAATAATATATCTACATACCGGGTAATACTGTACTAGAAATAAACTATTGAAGCCAAGCCAATGAAACGACGACACGAAAACTCTAGGTGTCATGCTGAGAATTAAGTGTAACATGCTAATAATAGGTACACATAATATTTAGAATAGTGCTTCCTAAACTGTTTCGCAAGACATTCCCCTTTAGCTTTTTTACCAAATCCTCACGCCCCCCGTCTAAAAATAAATTTAATAAACTTTTAGTCAAATTAACACCTTGTACTCGTATCTATATTTCTCTGAAAATCAACTAACTTGTATTTATTTGGTTCATGTATCTCGTGCATGTGGGGAAGATTGAAATATACTTCGGAAAAAAATAGAGGTCACATTTTTATTGAAAATTTCCTAATAGAAAAAAAAAGAATGACATTACAGTGCAGGATAATGTTTTTCACGTGGCCTTCCCCCCCGTTTGGGAACCACTGTTAGAGCATCTCCCATAACAAACTATATTGCAAGGAACACCCACTAAAAATTTATTCGGCACCCGTGTCATATTGTATCACGCCGTAAGGGTGCCGAATAATTTTTTATTAGTGTACGGCAATGTTTGGTGTACAACATTACTGTATATAATGCTTCAACATTAATGTACACCCAATGAAAATATATTCGGCACCCTTACGGCGTGATACAATATGATACGGGTGCCGAATAATTTTTAGTGGGTGTACATCAATATCCAAGATAAGGTTATCTACCTGCTAAACTCTTCAGTTTTGTCCAGAACTTCACGTAATATTCTGCAATTGATTTAAACATAAGGCTCTACCAAGTGGTCTTCAACATCCTTCCCACTGTGATGAGCTGACATTTTTTTTGTTTTACCGAGTACGGAATATGATAGCAAAACAATACTCTATTATTATTTCAACTTTTATATTTTAACCTGCTTAATTTACACCAAGTCACTGCTTATATAATTTCAACAGATTATTTTTAATTTTTAATTACTATATATATATATATATATATATATATATATATATATATATATATATATATATATATATATATACTGTATACAGTAATCACAAACTGTTACTGTAGCTTTCTTAGTCGGAGGTCACAGGTGGTACTTTTTCAGTCACCGCAACCAATATCGGATTTCATGAGAAACCTGTCAGTTATAGGTATAAGGCGTGAACATAAGCCTAAAAGCAGTCTTCGATGAAGGTAAGCGCTGAACAGACTAAACAAAGCCATAGTAAATAATTGATTTATTTCACGAAAGCCAGCCAGCCACAGAACAAGGGTTTGAAAACGATACGGTAAGAAAATTGTAAATCATTATCTCGTGAGGTCAATTCATTGATTTGTATCTGATTACCAAAGTTGATTCGTTCCTTCATATTGCATGCTGTTGGCCTGAGTGTATACATGAGAATGTACTGAATTTCTTTCTGTTAGGATATTTGTTCAAGAGCTTAATATCTGATGCGCTCCAAAGACAGCGTGCATCCTGCTTTGTTTTGCACGTTCAAACCTACAAATTTAACATATGGTGTGATTGTCGCACGCTCTTTCGTGTTTCATTAAAAAAAATCTACATTTTCGTATATCCCAAAAAAAAATGGAACACGTAGCACATTGTCAAAATACGATATAAATTCACAAAAACAATAATAAACACTTCCTTCAAGTCACCGTCGCTGCCACAAGTTCGAACACAAGTAGTATTGATTGGCCCACTACAACAGAAGGTACGGAACGTGTAAACCTCCCGAACGTCCCTTGTTTTTTATAAATATCATAGATTATTTTTGTTCTACATATGCAGTCTCGTGTTCTACATTACCTGGACTTCTGGTTGCTCCTGTTCCTCCTCCATAGCTACAAAAACTAAGATCCTTGGCACAGCGTCATGTCCACCTTCTGCACAACATCGTGGAAAGAAATGAACTGCGGGATATGATAAGGCTCTGGCGTTATCAGCTTGGCCGTCGCAGTAAAGTTATACTCGTCAGACTTGTTTTTTTGTTGTTGTCCTATCTCTGGTGGCATTACAGTAACAAAATTTAGTAATACATTTTCTAATTAATATGAAAGATATTATGACTGACGAAAGACGAAATGTGTAACGACTGAAATTATTAATAATATAAATAGTTTGTGTGTGTTCGGAAACATTTAAGAATGGTTCAAATTTAATTGACTACTACAGTATTCTTCATTACACTGGTGAGGTGTGTCGGAATGAGGTGCAAATGATGAGTCAATTGTGCAAGGAAGACAAGTCGTACATTTCTTATCTCGAATTTCATGTTATTTTTATTATGCAACCCACAAACGTAGCTTTTATTCAAGAGAGAATAGATAACAAATTTTTGTTGATTGTAAAATTTTCAATTACAGTACTATATAACATCAATATTTTATCTCTTATTGGTTAAAACTTACACAAGTAGTACACTTACAGATATGACAATATTATGGAAAAAAAAAGAAAAAAACTGTTAGCTGACCTACTCGAACTAGTTCCCTGACCTCACAACTACTAAGTACCCACGCAAAAGACTCCATAAAGTTCAGTGGTGCGCCACTTGTCCGCCAGTACGTCCCGAAAAGTTTTTCCTTCTGTTACAATCGGATCGACTTCAGACTAATATGGTGGTGTAATCATTATGTACAGACGCGCTTAATATCTGGGCGTCTCGGATCGATAAATATTAAAGTCACAGTTGTAGGTCAAAGTTCAAAACAATTCGGCGCAAAATTTTTGTATCGGCATATATTGTAACGAGAACTCGCAAGAATATAGTTACGTCTTCACCAGGCAAAGTGATGATTACCAAATTTAACCTTCTACCCTGTACATCAAAGGGCATGGATAGTCAAAGGTCAAAACATTGTAAGGGATGTAAAGCTTGTATCATTTCAAAAAATAATGAAACCTAACTTGAACTTGCATTATCACCAGAAAAAGTGCAGAGCACCATATTCAAATATATATGTCAGAGGTCAAGGGCATTCATGGTTAAGAGTGAGAATGCTATCCAGATAACTCGTATCAATGCAATTATCTCAATGAAACTTACATGAACATCTATCATCATTAAGTAAAGTGTAAAACAAAATTTAAGCTTTTGTGACACAGTTGAAGGTCATTGGAGAATCAAACCAATGTTTATAGGATAACTTTATTCAATAATGCATTTTGCTGAGATTTCACACAATATGTATCATCATTAGAGGATGTAAAGACACCATATTTTAAGAGGCAATGTCTACGATGAAGGTGAAAATTTGTCCAGATCATAGCGTTAGTTTCCATATAAATATTTTGATGAAATTTCAGAGGAATGTTGACCACTTTAAAGCTAGGATTCCATTCTCGTGGTAGCGGTAGCTGCAAAAATAGATCACATTGAACTGTACACGGTTGTTTCCATTGGCACGGTTGCGTTAGCGTTATGCGTTTGCAGTACATGCTTGACCTTGGGTACCTGTTAATCGCTCCCTGTAGCGATTGAAAACGCAACCGCATGGAAACGGACGAGGGAATCCCGCACTGTGACGTCACTTGTTTCTGTTTCATATACGTGCTCTCTTCACCAAGCAAAATATTCTTAGATTTTTTCTTCGTCCAAGCTTAGCTCTTTTACCAACGCATTGTAAGCTCCAAATTTAGACCGATTCAGCAGCAATTTATACTCCCACCATCAATGTTTCCTTGACCGTTTTCCTTTTGCATCACGCATGGTCTTATACAAAACCAGGATAATTAATGGCAAATCATCCTGTTCATATAATTAGCGTCGTAGCTTCGATACACTGGGAGCCAAGGGTGTACGTTTTCCAAGACAATTTAACGCAAACGCACACTGCAAACGCATATACGTACAGTATGGAATCCTAACTTAATTCTGGCGTGTCTACAAAGTTTAGGGGCACCGTTCAAGTTCTACATAAATGCAGCTTTTTGTAATTTTTACGGTCTATTTATGTTTTCAAACGACTTAGATTTGTTGGGGGATATGCGACTTATTTGAACACAGTCTAACCAACAATGAATAGATGCAATATTAGATGGGTGATACAATTCGAACATTTTGAATGCAGTTGTGAGTTTGTGACCCTTCCACGAAATGACTGATAATTGGAGGCATCCGTGTCAACAGAAATTTCTAGCTCAAGTTTTGATCAAGTTAAGTTCTGTACAGCCATATACTGCTAAGTTGGAGAGTTAAACTTATTCCATTAACAACTTTCCCCCTTCCTTTCTCCCTCTGTGTCCCCCAGTATTGCATCTACGAATTTATAGTCAAGCCCCCCATAGACGGTCAGTCATGATTGCACAATCATGGTGATTGTGCAATCATTGGTTTTGTCCACACTAGTAACGAGACTGTGCAATCGTCAGTTACCGTGTGCGGCGCGCCCAGTCAAGATGAGTACGGAGGCCGCATGTAAGCCATTATCCTTGCTCTAGAGACCATGGAGCCTAAGAAAAAACGAAAAAGAAAGGTGTGGACAAAGGAGTGGCATAAGAAAAGACCAAAATTCACACATGAGAGCCTTCTACAGGAACTAGTAATATCTTCTGCAGACTATAAGAACTTCCTACGTATGGACAATGAAAAATTTCTTGATTTGTTGGGGATGCTTATGCCACTCATAAGGAAGGAGAACACACAGATGAGAGATGCAATATCTGCAAGTGAAAGACTTTCCAGTACTTCACGGTTCCTTGCTACAGGCCAGTCTTTTGAGGACCTGAAGTTACTACAGCAATCTCTGCACAGAGCCTTGGACATATAATTATGGACACGTGTAGTGCTATCGTGTCTGTGCTGGAACAAAGTATAAAGGTAGGTATAACCAAATAAAACACAATACGATTTATTGAATATTGTATATCTTTTCACAATCAGAACAAAATAGTGGTAACGCCTTAGTCAATAATATGTACACTATGTTATACTGCCATATTCTGGGGTCACCAAGTCTAAGGGGATAACTTAACTATTCTTAATTTTAAGGTAGCTGCCACCAGACCCCCTCTGGGCAGTATGTAGCTCGTTAGGTAGCGGGCAGAGTGAACTAGGCATTGGGTTGGGTTTTTCATTGATCAAATCGATAAAGGAAAGAAGGGTGAAACAATAACATGTCTTAACTAACTTATTCCTTATAAAACATATAGCATCCCATCAAAATACAAGAAGAGTTGGCCTTCCTCAGAAGAACAACTATGATTTTAGTTACACTGCTCAACAACAGACGTCTTACATTAATTGCGTGCCATTAACATACTCATTCCTCATAACAATCATTGACCTCCTTACGTCGGTCATCCCTTCTTACAACAACACCCAACACACCAGACTGCTTCACCTGCTTGGAATATAGCACCCTAGGTTATTGTACATTATAGCATCACCTCACCACAATACAGCACCACCTAACCACCTTACAGCACTAACTCACCACCTTGTAACACCATCTCGCCACACCCCGGTTACACTCCACACCTTCAAATATGGAACCCCTTGTTATTTCTAGGTACACATATCAGGCACCTCGTTCGCACACCGCCCTCGGTGGGTAGAGAAGAGTGCTCCACCAGTAGACATACCAGTACTGTTTCTACGCCTGGTATTATAGGTCGCTCCAAGTGACGACCGCGGAGCTTCTCAAGCATTCCATTATGTATTCCTGCTCCTGTGTGGTGATATGCCGGGAATCCACAGGCTCACAGTGGGGTAGCATAACTGCGTACAGTCATCTCACCTGGTGTGACGCTCAGGGAGTAATGGCCGCCGTTCTGGTGAGTTCAGAAGGCATGGGACCTGTGTTTGGGAGAGGGCCGGGCGTTGCTAGAAATAATGCCTGATGGGCCGTTATCACCCACCCTAACACATTACTACTTCACTTTATACATCAGGCAAGGTTTTAAGCTGTAATAACTGCTATATGTCTTTTTTTAGGGCTGAATCCACCACTGAGTGCGCTGCCCCCGGCCCGCTCTCACTCTAGGCCAGGGGTCACCAAACTTTTTTCAAAGTGGGCCGGATAACTGAAAGAATGACGAGCGCGGGCCGCATAATCATTCTGTTCAATACTTGCAAGCCAGAACGAAAGCCATGGAAACCATGGTAACATCAGAGCGTAGGCGGAGCTACCACGGCGGGCCTGATGAACTGACGTCGTGGGCCGTAGTATGGTGACCCCTGCTCTAGGCCTACAGTTTCCAATCTTTAATTTTCACTTTGATTTCTTTTGGTTATCACATGAACACTTTCCTATTTATTGTGACCTTATGCCTTATAAATACACAATTTTAATCCTAAATTACATACTAAAGTACGACTCCGGTTTGACAGTTCTGGGGAAATTAATTGGGCTATGTCATTAACTCAAACCTGTAGTCCTGGTACAAGGGACGCTAACTCTGAAACAAAAGCCGCGCGTCGATGTTCATAGCGTGGGTATATCCACTTCACTTAAAACTGTAATTAGGGATCCTCCTCTCACACATTGCACTACTTGAACACAGACATAAGATTCTCTGATCACTGTACATTTCGTGGGAATACGTCACAAGATAACGAAGTTTACACCGATGCCTTGTATATTTCCTTTGAAGTATAGTTTCTGGATCACTTCCAACACTTCACATAGTTCTGATACATTTATCCTTTTTTCCAAATCAATATTCTTTTTATAGTTTCATCTGTTACTTGTGGTAACTACATTCACTGAACGTTCACAGACGTCCATAGAATGACCTTCAAACACGATCGCCCTTATAGCACACTAGTCCGTATCGATTGGACTCTCCCACCCATCCTATAGATACCTCGAGTTCTCCTTAATGCTATGAGTACATACACTTAGTATTATATAACCGTACCTGGGTACAATTCGTATAGAACTAACATCAACATTCAGTAGGTGAGTTATCATTTATCAACGTTTCCCGTTTTCTGAGATTCTACCAGCGCGGTGGATTTGAATGTTATGTAGCGTAATATGAATTGAAGGGTTTATAGGGATAGCAATAATGTGCGCAGTACAATGTACATAACAAAACTTAAACATAATAAACCTATAAGAATTGACAATTGTCATGGCCCATAATTATTGCTTACAGTACTTGAACCTTTGGCAAACAATACAATTACAAAGTATACTGGGGATCATTAAGAAGCTAGGTCGCATTGGGGTCAATTTCCATTAGTTATTCTATTAATTTGCCATAGAACTCCCCTTTCAGTGATATTATCTTATAATCACCACTCTTGACTTTCCACAATGCTGAGAATCCTCTGCACAGTTCAATAAATTCCCGCCCAAACTCCCGAGTGTCTCGTACGCTCGCCGTGGCTGCTGGTACAAGACTGAAAATGATTGCGCAATTATTGCCACACCGTCAGACATGTTTACGTAAGCGGCATGATTGATGGGAAAATATCAAACCGTGTCGGAAACTCTTCAATCATTTGTGCAAGCCGTCAATCATACACACACACGACCATGATTGCGCAATCATGACTGACGTCTATGTGAGCCTATCTATTTTTGCTTTGAAACACAAATATACGTTGGAGAAAATTGGACAATCGATTGCATTATGTAAGTGGAGTGTATACACATTCTCGTTTGTATTTTTTTTTATATATTAACAGGCGCATGGAACAGATTCTATCCCAGAGCCACAATCACAAGATGATGAATATAGAAATTATCTAAACACGACAGTATGCTTCCCTCCTTATTTACAGGTAATTGGTGAACAACCGAACATAGTTTTTCTTTCTGCAAGTTTCCGCTTTGAGAAGAATGAGACTAATGGATACGTTTAACATTCTCCCACGGAGATGAATGACCCAAGTAAAAAAAAAATTATGCCTGCATCTGCAGAAAGATCTCTGTGAGCTTCAAGAATGGTCGAAGAAATGGCTGCTAAGGTTCAATGTCACGAAGCGTAAGATGCATCTGGGTTGTACCAACGGGAAGAAACTGCATTAATATAGAGACTGAATGCGAAAAGGACCTAGGTGTGTATGCTGACAATGAACTGAAGTTCTCGGGCCATTGTGAGAAGAACGTGAATCAAGCAACTAAATTATTAGGTCTGATAAGGTCATTTATATTATCTAGACAGTCCGTCCCTTGTAACGATCTTCAAGAGTGAGGTGCTTCCTCGCCTGGAGTACTGTCTGGTCCCCGAGATAAGCTATAGACTGTCAGTTGATTGAAAATGTCCAAAGAAGGGCCACCAGACTGGTGCCTGCACTTTGGCACTATGCTATCCAGGGAGATTAGAGTGCCTGCAACTGCCTTGCTTATATTACAGACGGGCAAAGAGTGACCATACCTGGAGCTGGCGGACGTCCGCCCCATGCACAAGGGGTCACAGCTCAAAGTTGAAGATGCCGCAAGTCCAGAAAACTGTGAGGGCGAACTTTTCCGGAGTGAGAATTGTGAACTCTTGGAACAACCTGCCAGAGTGTTGTGACGGCTCCAAGTGTGAGCTGTTTCAAGGCCACACCTGTACAACATTGGAGCAAGTTCAGATAATTTCAGGAGCCAGTACTTGCCAACAGTGCGTACAGAGACTTGACAGACCGCTCAAGCGGCTAATGAGCCGATTAGTGGCGAAGAAGATAAAAGTAAAAAAGTAAAAGTAATGCCTGAGAAGGTAATTCGGCTGACTTTACTCTCCTGTTGGAGGCTTTGTAAAAGCTCACTCTCTCTGTCTATTGTAGACGTAGTAACTATGCAGCAACTAGTGAGGGGTTCTAATGGTTGAACAAATGTCAACTGACAGGGGAGGGGGGGGGGGGCGCTAGGTGCCTATCTCTGTCAATATGTTTATACTTATTCGGTTCACAACTGATGTTATTTAACCTAATCCATAGGAACGGGATATTGGGCCTTTAAAGGAATTTTAATTGGATGTATTTTTTCCACTTTATTGATCTAGTACTGTAGATGTATTTTGTCCGGTTGTGTAATATCCTGGGATTTTTTCAATGAAATTCTTTGTTAGTTATGTGGCGTTTTATCATACAATCAGCTGTGAATTATCTCAGGATTTTTCTTATAATAAAAAATTAGATTTTTTTCCTTGACGCTGCAACAAACTTGTAATGTTCTAATAAAAAATTCACGTTTGACTTGTTCAAAGCAGATGGCAGGTATAAGTGCCGCAGCCTCCAGAGCCATAGGGAGGTCTTCTTGGGTTCTCTCTCACAGAGTTTATAAACAAGCTTATCCAATTGTAAACATGTATGACAATTTTACTGAATAAAAAAACATCATCATTACACTCTCCAGTACGAGCGCAAACTTCATCAGCTCAGTAACAACAGGGCGCCCGCATGTCACCGAGTTGACCGTGCTGCCGCCCTTACGAGAAATCGTAGCATTATCAGACACCATTCACTAGCGACGCGCCCTGAGGTGAAAATTCGCTCCTTATTATGTTCTGCCTGTTTAAAGCCATTCGTGCCCTTAAATGGTATTAAGCCAATTATGTTAAGAATCTTAAGCAAAGCATATATTTCCATAAGTAAAAGGGGAAATATACTTACATCATGGCCAACAATTTCCAGTATACAGTAATTATACAAATCAACATATTGACCTACACGTGTGTGTGTGTGTGTGTTTCATGTTATAAGGATAAAGATCCAAGTGAAACTTAGAAAGCCTATCTGATTTTTCCAGGGCAAGAACTGAAATTCTGTGCGGTAGGAAGCACAATGCCTACCCTTAACCAGAAGAGTGTGAGGAAAATACAAAGTTAGTGATGAACTCTGCTGGCAGAGGTCACTCCCACTTTATCCATCAACTATGAACAGATTTGCTCCATCTTTCATATAACTGTGTGACGTGTCATGTAGTTTCTTTGTCGTATTGTGCGCATATCGTTAATATATTCTTACTTTATAAAAAACCAGGTTACTGTAAGCCTGCGCTTGTATAAGGTGTCACGGCCACCCACTAGCATTACCCTTGTAATCCCAGCAATTAGCATGAGCACCACTACTGCCACCTCCCTCACAGCTTTTACCACCGCTACAAAAACGAGATTCAAGAGCACGTCCCAGCACAATGTACTGCACCTGTAAAGAGAATGCCCTGCCTATCACCACCAACAACAGTGAACATGGACGATCACTCAGGCCTGCAGGGGATGAATTCTACAAGGATGGGTCATTATACTGCCAGACTGGGGTCACTAATCCTAAGGGGGAATACTCAACTCTTAATCTTAATTTCTAAGGGTCGCTGTCACCAGACCCCCTCTGGACAGCATGTAGCTCGTTAGGTAGCGTGCAGAGTGGACTAGGCATTGGGTTAGGTTTTTCATTGACCAGATCGATAAGGGGAAAGAAGGGTGAAACCACAACCTGTCTTAGTCCTTTCAAATGTTCCTTCTACTCACTTCAGTTCATTTTTGGTACTACCTAACCACAGTTCTTCTTGGTAGCATGTCGATGGTCTAGGCACATGGGTAGTGTAATTCTGATATCAAGGTCACTTGAACGGAAATAAAGGTAGCTACTGTGGGAGAAATGAATACTCCTAAAATTCTCAAAGAACAAGTTTATTAATATAAAATCAAAGGGGAAAATAGATGTTATTAACATATAACTACCAGGCTCAACTCCTGGGCATATTGCAGACTCTGTATTCCTTATTTACTCAACAGCAATTACTCAGATATTACACTCTTACCGTGCACCCTCTTACTGGTGTCACATTACATTACATAGCAGGACCAGTTCCTTGTCCTTACTCACAATACACTAATACTGATACAAACACCGACAACTCTATGAACTCTATGTGGCCCATGACCTCCATGCAACCCCCCTTATGATGCATCTTGTGTGGTCGCGACCCTGTGTTTGGGAACCGCTGATATATACAGTATACAGAAGTATACGAGTAAATAGTCTAGCCGAAATTACTCCGCGTGTGAGTCAGAGACTGGATGCAAAAGAAAATATGTTAAAAGAAATAGAAGGATGTGCTTGAGAGCAATATGTGGGAAGAATAGCATACAAACATGAAACAATGAAATAAGGAGAAATGGAGATGAAACAGCATTGAACAGAGGCCTAATTGGAGTTTACAATGGAGGTATGGATCTACTTAAGAGATAGAGGAACAGTACACAGTACAGTATTAGTATAAAATGTTTACCGGTAATTCAAATATGAATGGTAGGAGAGAGGAAGACAAAGAAAGCGATGAAAGGAATGGGCGAGAGGTACTGGATAAGAGCAAGATGTACAGTCTCGTTCAAGATTCTTCGAACACTGCTGGAGACAGCTGGCAACTCGAGGCCGTTTGTTTACTATAATACGTACTAAAAATTATGAATAAATGTAAAAGTGATCGGCGATTGGTTACTTAGTTCCCCGTTGCTTAATTTAATGGTAGGACTTTGTTGTTCCGTATTATATTATACTACGTACTATAGTAAACAAACGACCTTGAGTTGCCAGCTGTCTCCCGCAGTGTTCGAAAGAATCTTGAACGAGACTGTACATTCAAGAAACAGTGGTGTGTGCATGATAAAGAGTATGATGTCAACTGTCAAGTGATTAATTGGGATGGATGTGCTGCTGATGGATTGTGTGGTGTGACAGGCAACCCAGAGATTTTGGGGCCAGATTTTCCAAGTGGTACACTACATGAGAACACATGTTAAAGTACAAGGCATTTTATGATTATGAATTTTCAGTGAATGATGGGAGTATTGTTCCTGATTCTGACCACCCTTCAACATAAAAATACAGTGCTTTCAAATTTGTTTATGTATTTACTACAATTTAACTTGTTCGTGATCCTCTACTTCTTGTCAGTGTATACAATACTATTAACTCCTTTTAGAAAAGAAGATAATCTAACATTGGTGTTTCAGTATAATGTTTATTGGCACTAAACTTTAGTAAGGGCCATTCTGCTTTGTTCGTATGTGAAAAACTTGTTGGTCATAACAGCATATGATTCTTTATCGGATAATGAAACCCAACTAAATACAGAGGTTATATTTAGCTCACTTACCAAAGGATAGCTCTAGAAGATTGTAAAAAAAAAAAAAATGATGTCTAAATTAATTAAGGCAATGAAATATGTCAGATGTTAGGACAAATTATGTCATAAACTTACATTATAAAGTACCAGTATATCATAAAAACTACAAAGTACTACCTGAAATATATTAATATCACTGGATAAACTCATCACTAATATCAACTGTACCATAAAATTAGCAAACTTTGCTGTGGCATAAGATAGATATGTAATCAACATTATACAATATAAATAAGTTCTGTGATGATAAGTTATTCTGAGGTTTAAGATAAACTTCCATTGCCCAAACATACCGGTACTCAAATTATAATAAAAATTTTATGGGCTGGAAACTGAATGACTGCATATTTAAAAAGTATTTCTGTACAGTATATCTTTAAGATTCAACAATAACTATAATAATAAGGTATTAATAAAGTGAATCTGGTCATAAAGCAGCATTTAATTTCATCAAATTTGTCAATTACAGCTTTTAGTTCCCCGAAAGATTGTCAATATTACTTTACCTTTGGTTTGGATCGGAATACAGGATTATCACTTTACTGTACTAAAACTATCATTGATAGTACGGTACTGAAGTTAACATATTTGATGAAAATTCTACATGTTACTGCTCTGAATGTAGGAACAAGTAAAAATTTAACGATCATAATGTTTAGAAAAAAGTACAAAACTCGACTTTGCTTCTCACCTGGTGACCTCTATACAATTATATATACCGGGTAACCTTATTATATTGCAGCTTCTTATGAAAAGAAGTATAGTACAGTACAGTAAGTCCTCACTTAACGTTGTGGTTGTGGTTCCGTTCCTGAAAACCGCAACGTTAACGGAATCAATTTTCCCCATGAGAAATAGATAAAATACGGGAGTTACATTCCCCAGCCTCCCTTTGCCCCATAAAATACATTACATAAACATAAATTCAATGGAGTTTTTATAAAAAATAGTATATATTATACATCCAAAAAGATAAATACCGTAGTCATTTCTGCTACAACGCGATAGTTGCGTTCTTGTGAAACCTCGTGTTGTAGAAATTCACGCAATAAAAATTACAGAGCTTATGGATAAAATAGGGTGAGGTGCCTATTACTCTGGCCGTGATCTCACAGATTTGCTAGCACTCAAGCTTGTTCCAGCAATCGTGTTATAGCCTTTCTTTTACTTTTGCCACCGGCAATTCGATCACCAGAATGCTTCTCGGAACATTCTTCTTACCTTCTCTCTCCATATTCATCGGAAACACAACAAAATTGGAGAAAACAGCGAAAATCACGGACACTTCACAGAGCAATCGACAGAAACTGCGCGATTCAACTGATCACGTGATGTAAACAAAGTGTGCTGGTATAAACCATTATTAGTCCACACTGCGAAACTATTCTTTTTACTTATTCTTTTCATACAGTATTTATGAGCAACAGCTAAATTTGCAAAAAAAAAAAGAACAAAATTTAGAGAGTACCTCTCAAAAAACACTTCACAAACAAAACACACGAATCAATTGAACATGAGATGTCGAACGTGAACTGTAAACATTGCATAACCCCGCGCCACGCTTAAAACGTTGAGGATGGAATTGTGTTACAGACAACATTCGTATGCAAAAGTTCTCATTTTACAAACAGCGTTCCCCTATTCATCAATCGCGTTGACAAAACATGCGTTATAGCAGAAATGACTGTAAACTAAATCATTTTGTATTGTACTCACTAATGGGCGGAGGCGGAGCGAGTGTGTGGTGGGTAGAGGAGAGGAGAAGGGTGGTGAGTCACTGAGACCCAGAGGGTGGCTCCTCCTCCCGCTCTGACTGGGTGAGAGAGGATGATGCGCCGTACAAAGTAGTCCATGACGACGTTATACTGAATCGGCGGGACATTGTCCGAATCATGGGTATCTAAAGAGTAGCGACGTTATAACGAAACAACGTTGTTGGGGGCAACGTTAAACGAGGACTTATTGTACTGTATTCTCTTGGGCCAAAGTGGTGAAACAACACTGAGCAATACAGTATATAGTAAATAACATTGCCATTTCTTTGATTATTATTTTGCACTTATCAAAAATAACTATTACATATCGTAAGTAACAATTTAAAAGTTATAAAGCTATTATTTAATGGGAGCATCTTTGAGACTAGCCACTGTAACCGGACCACTGCTGGTGCTCAAAATATTACCGTTCCATGTTGCTGTTAGTAATCCATTAGTCCTGAAACCCTCCAACATCTTTACTAAAGCATTACTCTTTTTTGTGTTTAAGACAGAGTCTGGTTCTCCTTCATAACCTTCTGCCAATACTCGGTCACCTGGTTTGCTCCCAGGAGCAGGCTGGAGTGGTTCTACAGCTGCTGGCTCACTAACTGAGGCACACAACACCATCCCAGCGGATCTAACTCCCCGCATAGTTGCAGGTTTCAGATTTGCCAACACTACGACCATTCTTTCTTGCATTTCTTCTATTGGGATAAATTTGACCAAACCACTAACAATTGTCCGTGGTTCATCCTCACCAATATCAATTTTTTCTACATAGAGTGAATCTGCCTCTGGATGTCTTGAAATTTCAACAATTTTTCCCACAACCATATTAAACTTGGAAGGTAAAAAGTCATCACTATCACCAGCAGTTTTCTGAGAGCCCTTTGTTTTTTTTGGTGGAGGTGGATAAGCCTTGCTTTGTAGTTTCTTCATGAGGGGTGTTCCTGTTGCTTTACTTATAGGATTGATGAACCTCTTTATGTATTCTAGAACACTGTTTTTTAGGTCACCTGGATGCAAATTCTTTTGAGCAAATACACCCTCCAAGTTTTGAAAAGACTCAAACTCCAAATCACCACCATTTTCTTCTGAACGTGTTATTCTAAATTTCTCCTCCCCTAGCAATGGCATGATCACTACATTTACAAGCGACAGCACTGGGTTAAAGTTAATATTTCCTTCCTCACAGAATGCAGATTTTAGTTTCTTTTTTAATTGTGCCTCTTGCTCAATGAGATCAATAAACTCCTCTTCAGGTGTAAGAGCAGCTCTGTTTAATAGAGTTGGCAGTTCAGCTCCAGACAAGTGGATGCAGGGTACTCCACCTACCAAAGGTATATTTTTCTCAGTAAAGTCAAACAATGGTACATGCTTTGCACCACAAAAATGAATGTTGGCTTGTAAATGTTTCTCATCCAAAGCCATCATGTCTGGGTAAAGAAGAGCAGAAAGAAGGTTAGGATCTCTCAGGACAGTTGACACAGAATCATTTGAATCCTTACATGTAACAAGTGCTGTCATCCTGTATAAATCTAAGACATAATCCTCATTCTTTTGGAAGTCACTACCTTTAATAAATTTGACATTTTCAAGTGGAATTTCATTTGTAGACATAACAGCTTTGATTAACTCTATAAAATACTCAGCTCTGTGTGGGGCCACATCCCATGGGACTTGACACCCATCTAAATAAGAGATAATATCTGAGGTTACAACAGTAACATGACAACCTGCAGCTAAGAAATCACGCACCTTAGCAATGTGTCCAAGCATACCAAGCTCTGGCCGTCTTGTTATTGGAACTGTCCACAACACATGAGGAGAATAATTGAATGCAGTATTCAATGTAGAGGGTGGTGTTAAGGCCAAATTCTTACTCATTAAATTTACTCGATCATCAAGACTTAACCCTTCAATGGTCAGCTCTTTTGCTTCACCAAATTTTTTAGCTTCATGGGCTGCAGGACACACCTGCACCTGACTGGAGAGTGGATATGCCCTTTTCACAAGTTCCTGCAATTCAGGTTTCTCAAATTCTTTCCGTATATGTTCTAAAAGCTTGTTTAAAAATTTTATGACAAACTTCTTTATATCACCTCCATGTACTTTTCCATCAATAAAGCTTGCTTGCAACTGTTCAAAGGAAGAAAAGTTTTGTCCACTGCAAAGTTCAAATGATTTACCTTGGCTTTCCAAAACTGGAAATACTACATAATTCACAAAAGCCATGACACCATTATCAGGTGAAGAGGGATCACATGTTGCTCCACTCAGCTTATCTTCAACTGCCTTAGCAGAATCCAAAAGATCTATTTTAGAATCAATTTCTGAAGACGACATTTTACCTCCACTTAAACCAGGAACCATAGGATTCATCAAGTGGGATCTTTTTTGGTAACCAAGTTTGGGTAAATACTTTTCAGCATAGGTAAAAATTTTCCTTTGATCAACCCCACCAAACTGTGCATCTACTCCAAGATACTCTTCATCAAGTGCTTGGAGTCCAGGATACAGAAGCCCAGACTGGAAAGGAGCTTCTATCTGCTTAACTACTTCTGCTCCAGCTTTCTTGGCATCATGTTCAGTCACCATAGCAGCTAACTTGTACATATCATCAGTGAATTTTGTTCCTAGCTGATAGCTTGTGCCTAGAAACAAGACATACATAAATTAATACATAATTATTTGGGTAGCAAAATAACAAGCCACCCAGACTGAAATGTAGGAAGAGCACAAATATATCAATGATCTGACAGGTAAATTAAAAAAGTCTTTCCTATTTTAAAAAGCATTACCTTAGTCTCAGGATTAAGCTTTATCTCTGTATAAAAGTTTTTAAATAAATTCTTCTGAAACACAACTGAGTCAAAAGTTGAATCCATCCAACTTTCTTACTGTGTTCTCTTAAGCATCTTAAAAATGCCCATTAACTATCAGTTATACAGCACAATATACTCTTGAGTACAGTACAGTATCTGCTTTTCTTAACCCTTAAAGTACTAAGCCCATCAATCGATGTGTTCCATGTAGGGCATTAATCCCATCGATCGATATGGGGGCATGTCCTGGTTTTGCTTACAAATTGCTTGCCTTTATTTGGCCGGAAATACAAAGCCATATGGCTACTAAATTTGGGAAAAATTATTTGTGGTAATTGTAAGCTTCCCTCCATCGTTCCTCTGTAACTTCTCGACTACGATGACTCTTTAAGACACTGTTCCATCTTCGTTCATCCCCCGCCTCCTCTGACCTATCCTCACTACCCTCAACTATGGTACCCAGAATCATTAGTTTTCACTGGTAAATCCTAACTGCTTATAAATATTGGATCCCCATGTTTCATTAACAAATCCTGAATATTTCTTGTTTTACTGCCAACAGTGTATGTTCGCTCAAAGTATGAAAATACATCCAGCGAGTCTCCAGCAACAAATACAGGTAAAGTACTTTGAATAGTTAAGAGAAAAACTGAAGATAATACACTAGAGAAATTGGAGAAAGGTGTCCCAATCAGTTCCCTAGGTAAAGATCATGGCAGTATAATGTTGAACAATCTACAATATTCAAAGCCAGAGACACAAATTACAAATTGTTATGACCAGACAAATAAATGTCTGATAAAACATACAAGTACAGTACAGGTATTTTGTATGTACAGTACTGTACATGGGGTCCTCACTATATGTCAGGGATGTGTTCCAGAGAAATGTAACTTAAGTTATTTTTCCACAAATTCTGTGGCAGTCCATATCTCACAAGTGTTAAGTTGCCACCACGCCAAAATATGTCAGTCTCCTCTCACACGACTGATTGTTGACGCCATTGTTATTTGTTACATAGCCACAGAGTTTGTGAATGTCACTTCAATGTGATAAGTGTGCTTTATGAATAAATAATATACTGTACTGTATACTGCACAGTAATAAAAACATACAAGAAAAAAAAAGTGTAGGGGTATATTGTGTGTTGGAGAATATCGAGTCTAGAAATCACCATAACACATGGGCGCTGTTAGCTGTGAGAAGGCTACGCACATTTAATTGTTACACAAAAAAACATAACAGCCATGGAAATATTATTTCAGTGCTCTAATGTAACTTAGATATAAAGAAAATAAACTATAAAATGAGAATATTAAGAGTAGGAAGTCAATCGTGTCGAAGGTAGGGAGGATGGCTGGAAAACTCCACTCTCAACCCTCTTAAGACAACTGTAAGTGTTTTCACCATAATGGACAAGTTGACGGTTCTGGGTAAACACAAGAAATGCACTCTGCCACGTTCGTAGAGTGATATAACAGTCGAGATAAGTTAATTTCTCTAAAAACAGGGTCGCCATTTGCAATGACATAATCACCTTCCCTGCAAACGACGCACGGATGGAGATACGAGTCAATTGAGAGGTATGTAATGACATTGTCTGGACTTTGTTTTGAGAATGCCTGATGCTAGGTAAACATGACAACATAGTGCTGCTATTGTTTTGATGATTCACTAATGAACCACTGGGATATATCATCATTTATATTAATGAATAGGTAAAATTTTACTTTAACTGCCATAAGTATTTGGATGCTTAGATTAGAGACCAGCAATATTGGGTAACTTTTAAGTTTTGGTCATCCCTGTTCTTAGACTTGCAGACTATGTTTTTTTTTTCTGGTGGTTTGCGATGTGTTATGAATGATTTAGACCTTCATTTCTATCGGAAATCACCAGTTTTGAGTTACTACCCCCCCTCTTACCGATGTATGTTAAGTTAACCTTATAACTCATCATACCCTAACCTAATGTAACATATGACCTGTATTTTTTATGCTGCTTGTTCAGTGGGTTTAAAGTCTCTGATCCCTCTTCAATAGAAATATGACATGCATTTTTCAGCTTTCTCTCACTACTTTTCCTCACACGAATGAGGAAAAATTAAATTCTTACCTTGTACAAAACGAAGCTTCTCAGTGGACACACCAATGGCAGAAAGCATGGCCTTGATGACAGCTTCATAGTATTTTGTGCGGAACTGGATTAACTCCCAGGGAGCTTTCATGTTGTCTAAATATGCATGAAGGTCAGCCAGAAGGATGGTAACCTAAAAAAAATAAATAAAAATCAGTTTAGTGACAATACAGCAATGATTTATAATCATATCAGGATTTTATAAATTATTGTAATAATTTATAAGTGACCAATTAAACATTTAAAGCTTCGGTTAACGAATTCCTTACAAATTTTTCCCCAACATGTTTTCGCCTGCATTTGGCTGCTCACCAGCTGTAGTATTAGTCCGCCAATACAGTAATCGGTTTTAGGGCTTAAATTCTTTACCATTTTAGTAAATATCAAGAAGGTTGTGCTATTCAATAATTTTAAAAGTTTTATATTAAATTTTTTAGTCATTTTAACAATTATTGTAACATAATTGAAGTACAGGAAACTAGTTTTTTGCATGTCAAACAGCCACTCAACACACCAAGCTTGGCGTCAGTTTGTTTATCGGTTCAGAGGAAGGAACATCCTGTTTGAGACTCTTCAACATAAATGCTTTTTTTCTGTTTCCAGTCAAATTATTGGTCATTTTGAAATATGTTTGTGTTGATTTAAAGAAAATAATCTTGAATTACACTAAGTGAACTAAAATTTTATGGGTGAAATGGCACCATGGGGTGACTTCTCTTCCACCCCAATGCCTTCTCTTCTCCCTTCTCCTCCACCCCCATTCTAATTCCCATCATCATCCAGGAGCCTTCAACATACACACCTCAAAGTATGTGTACTTTTCTACCTTTTTTGTTGAATTTAGGCAATTTTTGGTGAGCTGGAACCAATTACCCAAAAACCCATTGAAACAATGGTTTCGGTTAACGAGCAACCTTCTAGAACGAATTGTGCTCGTTAACCGAGGGACCACTGTATATATACATGTACAGTACAGTACCACATTATACCTACAAATGATCGGTTAGATTCATGGAGTACCTCCTAACCTTTTACTGTACAGTATTATTTAAACTCACTTCACATCCAGCCTTCAGAAAATCTGCAATTTTGGTCATAGGCACAAAGTATGCAACATGTGGCTTCCCTGTAGTGGCAGTACCCCAGTAAATTTTCAACGGCCTTTCCTTCAAGATTGTCATCATGCGGTCCTCTCCAATAACTTCATCTAATCTCCGGGTGATGAGCTTCAAGTTTTCTTCTGGAGTCATCTTGTTCTGATAAAATAAGAGAGAGGAGAGCATTTTAATTAAAAATTTCTTTTAATAGGCTAGAAGAGTTTTCACTGACACAATATGTATCTCTTGTTACAATCTGAAAATTTGAAGCGCACAATATCATGAACAGGAAGTAATTTATCACAAAAAGGTTGATATTTTGTAAAATGCACTAATAACAACAAACAGGTCACTATTTCTAATAAAGAAGACAAATTAAGAGTTGATCCAGAAAGTCTAATAGTCCTACAATATTTCCACAGGTTTCCAAAGAAGAAGAAGAAGAAGAAGAAAGAAAAAAAAAAGGGGGGGGGGGGGAGAAATAGAGGAAAAAAAAAAGTAACACCTTAAACATTAGTGGTTGGGACTAATTTATTAATCAGTTAAAAATTCCCTTTACAACCCTCTAGAAATAACAGTCACCCTTGTCTCACACACTTCCTTCAGCCTTCATAGGGAAAGGACGTGTATAGTCGGCGCTGCCCGCTGACTCTGCTGTGGTCTCTTGACCATGGAGACAGCTGCCAGCCTGGTTTGTCAGGCCTTCATTTTCCCCATCTAGATTTATCAACATCCTCCCACCAACAGTACAGCGCAAAGATTGACGATCAACTCACAACTGATATACAAAAGTGAAAATTTCAACTCGAAAGAGAGAAACAACTGTTAGAGTGAGAATCAGTGCTTAGCCGTCAATGTTGACCTGACCCTTGACCTGACTCACCCAGCCCGCAGTACACTCGCCACCACCAACACTGGATGAGAAGCCAAGACGCACTCCAAACTGCATCAGGAGAGAAATGAGGACTCTCTACTCCACCCAGGTGAGGAACCTTAAACTCCTAACTACATCACATGAGGAACAAGAACCATCTCCAACACCCTGTATGAGCTGAAGGACCTACCCTGACAACGTGGTAGACGTGCTAAACATCTGCAGCTGTAGTGAGGTAGCGGCTTACCACCCAGGTACGACGGCCATCCAAACAGTGGGGAGGACCTTGTTGGCGCCAACATCAGGTCACAAGAATGTCTACAGACCAGCTCCCACTGTACCAGATCTAAAGTTAATCTCTATGTTGACTATGTTTCTTATGTCTTTGTATTGAAAGCTTTTGTCAATAAAGTGACCCACTCCCCGCTTCCACCATATGTAACCTATCATCTCTGTTCATTGTATATTTTCAGCCTTAGGGCTGCCATGTTACCTTAATAAACCATTAATTATTATTATTATTACTACTATTGACAACACAACATATATATAACCGTACTCACTCTTGATCTGTTCTATTCTTTCTGTTCTTTTATTCTCCTATGATATCAGTTGACAATAATATTTAAGCAGGACCTTCTCAGATGGGTCCCACTGGTCAGGAAAGTTGTGGACCCCAGGACCGACCTGATCATCATCAAACTACTGGGGCCTCAACTGACGTCACCGCGGTTGCTGGAGGATCGGCTTTTATCAAACTTAATTTTTCCAACATTCGCAGTCTGAGATCTAATTTCATTTCTGTGGAGCACCATCTTTTAACTGCTTCCCCCAACCTCTTACTACTATCTGAACTTCAACTGACCAAAGCAGCTTCACCCAAACCTTTTCAAGTCCCCAACTACAACCTCAACTGGTTCAGCCATGTTAATATTGTTATTATTATCCACTCTGTATCTGTATTTTTCTGGCTAAATAAACTGTTACAATTCAATTCAATTCTTTCCATCCTAAGGGAAGTGTATGTGCCTACTGCAACACATTATCCACAGTATTAGCCCACAATAATAAGAAAATTTTGCAGAAAAATGCGATTATTGTTGGTTTGAAGATCAAACAACTGGACACCACGGGTAGTTATTCTCATTCAACTCGCAATAAAATAATAACTATTCACAGTACTAACTTCCAGTTTTCACAGTTCACTAGGAGAGGGATTGAGCTACACACAAAAAAAAGAACCCTCTAGCTTAAAAAACAAAAAAAGTTATGGGTGTTTGAACTTGGAAAAACTTTAAACGTGTTTTTCTCATTTTTTTTTTAATTTGGCGCTTCACCCCCTTCTAATGCGGAGCGCCTCAATTGGTAAGTCAAACTTCCTTTCAGACAGGTTTTATGCTACACACAGGCCATGACATTGATTGAGTTACCTTCTACATATAATAACTGGACCCCAGATATGAAAGTTAATGGTTGTTTGGTAAACCAACTACAGTATAGAACTGTAAGGTACAGTACTGTAATCCACATCTGACCTCTTGGTAATCTGTGGGAGCCAAGTCTGGGATTTGGCTGACCCTTAACAGTAATATTCATTATTTAAGCAGTTCGTTCAAGCAAGGGAGACCTTTAAGCTGGTAAATAACTAACTGCCTTATGTTTCTAAATTTACCCAAACACTGGAAATCTTTATACTGTACTGAATTGTATTTGAGAGGTTTATGATTAAGCAATACATGCAAGACCTGCACTCTGGAGATAGCTTACCTTCTTAGTAGGAGGCTCCAGGGAAGCTAAGACATTGTCCACAGTTGTGTGTTTTCCAGGCAGTTTTTCCTTTCTGAAACTTTTCATGTGGATAAGCCACCTATTCAAATGTTCATAATTAGATAAATCCTCCAAAACGGACTGTAAAGCATTATTTACCACTTCATCACTTATTGTTGGCTCATACCCATTTATATAACTAAATTCACAAAAATGATAATTTAAAGTTTTTAAAGCTTCTGGTGTCCAATGCTTTTTATCATTCATTTTCAAACAAACCTGAAAAATAAAAAACAAAACAATATAAATGCGTGCTTACATCACTCACAATACAGTAGTACTGTACAATATAGTAAAAGCTTCATTTGGAAGTTTATTATCTGGCATGCTCTAATAACCAATACATACAGTATGTCCAATCTATTTATTGTATCTATGTACAGTGCTGCAAAGTTTAAAATTTAAATGAGCAATAATATAATCACTGCAGTACAGTATATGATATATGACAAAAAAGTAACAGCTTGCAATGGCCAGGTACCCTGGCTAAATGGAAAACAGTACACCTAATAATGTTGACTGATTCTAAACCTCACTTATACCATATTTATGTTTATAATATATTTTTACCCAGTACACATGAACAATTCCTGGTGACGTACATTTAATGGTACAGTGTAATGGTGGAGGAGACAGTTAGCACCAGAAGGATTTTATGGAACTGCACCAAATTTTCAAATGTTGTTTGAATGGCGAGTAATAAGATCAAACAACAATGCACAAAACCTATTAGAACCTGACCTAACCTAAATTCCTAAACTGTTAATTGTTATTTCGATTTTCTTACTTACTATCATCTAAACAACATCTCTAGGAAAATTTAACGAATTCAAACCAATATAAATCATTATAAACACACCCGATGAGATAGCCATTCATTTCTTGACATGTAAACAAAGATTATGAATACTCCTGTATAGCAGACAAGTAAACCAAAGCAAGGTCGTCACGGAAGATCCGATGGTGCCAATGTCATGGACACAGTTATACCGATAATATTTTCACACCCATACTTACTCATATTAGGCTCCATCGTCTATAAACAGGTGTGAAACGAGCAAGCTACCCCAAGAGAGAGATTTGTTTTCTATATTACCCCTGTATCGTAAATTTAAAATGATGAAGTAACATGTATGAGTAGCAGTAAGTGATGTATACCGTACCTACCAGTAGGTGAAGCATTCAAGATTCAGTATGTATACGTTGAAAGCTTCAAGTACTGTATATTTAATGTAGTTAAAACTGTACCCAGATGATGTATATATGAATTCCCAGCTAAATCTGTGATAACTGTTTTTACCTCTTGTCAAGCTATGAGTTATCCATTCAAAAGTGAAGTTATGTCTTTGATTCCCAGCCATCAGAGAACCTTATGACTGTACAGTAAACCCTCAATAATTCAGCATTTGATAACTTTAGATTCGCCCCACCCGCCAGCCTGCCTCTCCCTCCTCCTCCCTCCGCTTGGGCAAGCGGCGCGGTAAGGTTGCGCAGTGTGTGTCTTTGTTGCGTTATCACTGACGTCATATGACGTATCAGACCTGTGATTGGCCATGCATCCCTACCCCCCTCTGCTGCTAGCTGTAATTGGCTTAAAGTATTATGACGTGTCCACCCGGGTGAGGGAGGGAGGGAGGAAAGACGACGCTTGACCTAGCCGCGGCAGTTTCATCCCTCAAGGCCACTCCGTGTAAACGCGCATCCATTGTTCCGTAAAATGGCTTCCGCCGGACCACCACCCCCAGGGAAGCCCTGACAACTGTAAGTGACAGTGATGGTGATTCACCTAGTAATGGTGATTCACCTGAGGGCCAGTAATCTGCCCTCTGCCTCGGAACCAGCCTCCATCCCCGTATGCCGACCCATCTCTTCTACTACAGTGAGTGTTACACCTAATTTTTAGTTTTCTAACCTAACCTTTATTTTTCCTATGTTAACCTTTATCTTTCCTAACCTAACCTCTTCTATATTACCTGTTTTTTCATACCATCATAAAGTTAAGATAAAGTTTTTACTACAACATAGTTGTGTGTCGTCAAAAAGTGGAGTTTGGGGATCGGCCCGGACTCCATTTCAATTAATCCCATATGTTATGTTATTCACTTTACGCGTTCCTCACTTTACGCGGGACCCTCCGGGTTACATTAACCGCGTAAAGTGAGGGTTAACTGTATATACATTTTTTTTTCTCCATCTACAATCATAAATGACCTGTAGTGAGCAGGGTATGAAGGATGAAGGAAATTAAAGGGTAAAACACAACGAAAAACCGATCATACAACACTAAAATGATGTCTATACCTGCTTTGTACGTAAACAAATTAATTTTTTACCGTAAATATTCAGCCGATAAACCTGTCATGTTGGTGCATGTTGTTGTCTGTTCTTTGTTTGTTTCTGTTCAACAAATGAGCAGCTCAATCCGATTGTACACTCATGTCCACAACGCTCCCTGCGTCTCCAAATTACACCATGCAACTTCAACAATGTTGCACTCATTGGTACAAGATATCAAAATAAGTACTGACTGTACCTGTACTTTGTTTAATATGGAATGGGGTCTGGCTAGGAAGTTAGGCAAGGTGAAGTGCCGTATACTGTATGTCGGGGTATAAGACGGAATTTGAACCTTAAAAAAATCAGCCCAAAGTTAGGGTTCGTCTTAAACGCCGGGTATCAAATCCGAACCTCTACATCCTGTGGTTTAGTGTGTCACCAGTGGTGATGGAAAACATCGTAAAACACTCGCCTTAATCCCACGGTCCTACCACTAATTATTTTCTACTGAAACTTACGTTTGGGAAGCTGGATTAAAAATAAGATTACCGGTATATTAAAATAATGAAAATGCATTATAAACCTGTCTAACATACTGTAAATACCATAAAATAATAACATAATAAACGCAGGTATCATCACGCACTGCCCGCAATTTGCAACTGCCGTCAAAGTAAACAAACAGCCAGTCCTACCGATCGTCTCGCAAAGCAAGTTTATAAATTAAAGAAAATACCTGCAGTGTATTTTATTCCTACATTTCTCATATATTACAGTATATTATAAATAAATAAACAAATAAATCAGTAAATCCATTTCAAGGAAATAGTAAAATTTTACTCGACACCGACATTAGTTCCAGTAAAATAACCGACGCCTAAGTGACGTCACTAGTGTTTACACTACACCAGCTGGTAACGTTTGATGCAGATTATGGTAAGTAGTTGACAATATTTTGCCAATATGCTCCCAGTGGTAAGTGTCAGATTTGCGGAAGTCTTATACAGCGAGTATAGCTCAAAACCTATGTTTTAAATGGAAATTTTGGGGGTCGTCTTATACACCTCGTGGCCTTGTACGCCAAATATATATGGTAGGTTTCTTTGGTTAAGTCAGGTTCTATTACGTACAGTAATCTCGTGTTTCCCACTTTTTTTTATCGCAGTTTTGACCATTCGCATTTTTTTTACCAAAAAATTATATATATATATATATATATATATATATATATATATATATATATATATATATATATATATATATATATATATATATATATATATATATATATATATATATATATACACACATACATACATACATACATACAGTTAACCCTCGCTTTACGCGGTCCCACTTTTACTAAGTTTCACGCTATTAACGGCAACCCCGTCAAACCTTCACTTTCACGAGGTGCACCCTTTACGCTGAGAGCGGCTGGCGGTCCTCTCGCCACGCCATTTTGCATCCAAACCTCCTGCCATCCCCCCAGTAGGTTGCGCAGTGTATGTCTTTGTTGCGTTATTGGTGACGTCATATGACGTAGCGGACTGTGATTGGGCAAAGCATCCTTACCTCCCTTCCTGCTAGCTGTGATTGGTTTAATGTAGTACTATGACGTGCCCCGCCGCGGGAGCGTTCAAGCCCCTCGACCTACCGCGTCAGTTACACCCCTCCAGGCGACACCGTGTATATCGGTATCCATTGTTCCATAAGAATGGCTTCCACCGGACCACCACCACAAAGAAACCTTGCATTACCTGGACCCAGCCGCCCTAAGCCAAAGAAGACAAGACGTTCCTTAAGCTACGAAATTAAATATAAGATCATACAAGAGTTGGAGAAAGGAACAAGACAGGTTGATCTAGTGCGCCAACATGGTGTTAACGAGTCTACGATCAGGACAATTAAGAAGGATGCAGCCAAGATAAAGGAGCACATGAACATCACAAAGTCTACAGGTGCTTCTATGATCAAGTATTTCCACAACCAGGTGCTTCTCAAGACAGAAAAATTACTTGTGAGCTACTTGGTGCGTCAGGCGCGACGGAACATGGCGGTGGACACGCGCTCAGTTAAGGAGTACGCACGTGAACTGTATGCTGCAGTGTCACGAAAGATGGGAATTACAGAGCCCAAACCCTTTAATGCTTCCTCTGGGTGGTTACAGAGGTTTAAGAAGAGAAACAAGATCACCAATATCAACATTGGTGGTGAAGAAGCTAGTGCTGACCGTGTTGCGGCTAGGGAATTTCCTCCGTTTTTACGTGAGATTATGGAGGAAGGACAGTACACCGACGACCAGGTGTTTAACATGGACGAATCTGGTCTTTTTTGGAAAAAGCTACCTTCCAAGACCTTCGTTGTGAAGAATGCCAGCAAGTGTCGGGGCCGGAAGTTGCAGAAGGAGCGCATCACCGTCCTGTTTACCACCAATGCCTCCGGTACCTGTAAGCTCAAGTTATCGGTGATCCACACAGCACGCAAGCCGCACGCCTACAAGAGCATGGACATGACCAAGCTAAATGTCCACTGGCTGACCGCACGTAAGGCGTGGATGTTCTCTACACTGTTCCTCTCCTGGTTTGATGACTGTTTCGTTCCCGATGTGAAAAAATACTGGGGTTTAACCCATTACTTACATATTTACTGCATATGTCTAAGGCACAAATTATTTTTGAATCCAGGAAAAAAAGTCACAAGAAAAAGTCAGGTAAAAAGGCACGAAAAAAGCCTAACCTAACCAAACCTAAGCTAAGCCAAGTTAAGCTAAGCTAAGCTAAGCTAAGCTAAACTAACTTAACCTACGTGTAATGCCATCATATATATATTGTGTTGTCAATGTGTATAAGTCATGTGACTTTTTTCCTGTGGACTTTATTTCCGTTCACCTCGTTTTTACCGATCTACCCGGTAGCCCTAGACAACCCTCGGTTCACATGCCCCGTTGTCGGGTGAAGTGGATAATAACTTCATAAGAACATCTGTCAGGGTGAAGATAAAGACCACAAGAATGTCAGAATTAAACTGAAGACAACCAAACTCAACATATGACCCGTTATAATTAAAATTGGAGCTTGAAAGAAAGCTCAAACTTCGGTTACACTGTTCTTTTATAACGAATAAATTAAGTTTCTCTCATAAAAATAATTTCTTAACAATACTTACGATAGTTTCAGCTAAATAAGCAACACGACGGTAAACCCGACAGCCTCCATGTACACACAACCATGCGTGAGTGAGGGAGCCTGTATGTATATAAACACTAAAATAAATATGTTTATCTATAATTTTAGTGATTCAAATAAAAAAATTAAATTAATCAATAGACAACATGATTAATTTAATTAATATATTTCTGTGTTTGATATGGCACATGTTGACATACCTACATCATCCGTTTTGTCTCATTTGTCGTTGGCTTAGGATTAATTCGAAATTACTAATACTACATTTTTAATTATTAATCTTGTTTTAAACATAGTATCCAGATTTTTTAATTAAAATAAGAAATACGTTTCTATGAATAAACTGTAATTTACCGGGTTTTGCTTAATTTTCGTTTCAATGGGACCACAGATACTACACAATTTTATGTTCTGAAGGTTAACACCGAGTAACTTTAGACGGGATTATGAGAGTTGAAGAAGTGATAGCAAACTGAGAATTACTGAAACAATACAGACAAGAGAAAGTGTCTTTTTAACAGTAGGCCATGGCGGTGAAAGTAATATTTCAAGTTTCAACCACACTTTTACAATTACTGTACATTGTACAGTAATCTGGTACAACTTGAACATAATATTAGGGAATGATGCTGTGGTTTTTACAATCCGAACTGAAGTATCAATGGCACGCGAGTAATTTTGTTATTATTAATTCTATGTGAACTGGGAATCGAGGGACCTCCGCTTCTTAAATACAGACCAAACATAATTTCGAAACTCTAGAGTTCTAGACTGACGCAACGCTTCACAGGTAAGCTGGCTGTTGCGTCAGTCACAAGGCGAGATTACTTTACTTTTTGTTATGGTATCCTGACAAAGAATATGTATTTTATATATATATGTATATATTGACAGGAAATACCCAATACTGTACATATCCTGGCTATATTATTGAGTAAGCCCCACAAAAGTATTCTTTAATTTAATTAGTCAATGAGTGTTCCTGATATCAACTGTGAATTCACTACTATATATCATGTATCTGCTGTGGACCAGATTAAATTTCACACTATCTGAATTTTATAATCTATTCAGTAAATTTTCTTTGGCGTCTTTCAAGATATTTTAACCCCTCAAAAAACTGTCTCGTCTCAATAACTGTTTCCATTTCAATTCCAAACAGTCAGTATTGGAAACTGATCAATTGAGTTTTTATTTAGTTTTTTCTTTTTATTGTCGTTTCGGTCATGCAGCGAATTTTAGGATTTTAAGTTTAGGTTAGGTTAGGTTAGGTTAGGTTAGGTTAGGTTAGGTTAGGTTGAAATTATAGTTTTCCGATGGTTTTTGATGTGTTTTGAACGACTTCCAAATAGGTGTATGACAGAAACGATAATCTTTTTTTTTTGCTACCCAACCTGGATGGAAAATCAGAGTGAATGTGAATAGGACGGAGAAATGTAAAAAAAAAAAAAAAACACAAAAACAATGAGGCTTTTCCAGGCTAAATGAATGTCTCACTAGGCTAAGTAGGATAATTTAAGAGCGAAAGTTTGAAGTCTTCGGTAACAAACTTTGTAATTATATATAACAGCTGAAAAAAATAAAAAACATTTGCAAAGGAGGCAGTATTTCTCGTTTATTTATTTTTGTTGTATCTCGATTAATTCTCATTCATATATTGTGACTAACAAAAAAATAATTTTACAGTATGGATATGAATTGACACCGAGCCTTTTCATTTTATTAAGTTTCAAAATATTTACATCTCTTTATAAATGGGAAGAAAAGATGTGATCAGGATCTTATGGGTTTATACAAAACAATTTTTATACACGAACTGTACACGAGTTGATCACAAACTTTTCCCTCACAGTTATACACTACAAGATTATAAAATCACAAGTGTTTGTAAGCACTAGCCAAAATAACGAGGAAAAGGGTAGCACCAACTGTATAAGGCTGTCTCCAAAGAAGCAATTATTCTACAGGTTGCTTGTGCTTCACGACCCTTACAGATGCTGGGCCAGGGCGACTTCCATTGGCCGAGTGTATGATATATTTTGTGTCGTGGGTTCACTAGATCCGGGTCTCATTACCCTATCAGAGGACACCAGAGCCTAAGTAGACCATTGACTATCCAGAGACTAGTATCTTGCAAACAACTAGTTCCCTAGTCCATAGACCATTTGATTCTCATAGACTAGTTTCTTGCAGGCCATCAACTACCCGTTGACCAGTTTCCTGCAACTCACTAGCTCTATGTAAACCAACTTCCTGCCTTTCTGTAGATGTACCGTAGATCAGCAGATTTCAAAGCAGTATCATTCTTCGGCTCGTGTACCTGTATAATGTGAAGTCATTAACTATTGTGTTCTACTTTTGATTTACTACCTGGCAAGTGGATGTAACTCACCAGGGCAATCGTTTATAAAAGTTTGTACGCCATCTAACTGGTCTAATCGGCGAACTTTTGCTACTGCACCCGGATGACAGCCAAAATGGCGTCATGATTGCAGGTGATACTATCGTTACTAGAGCGTTCCCTTACTCCTATTTCAGGAGAGAAAAAATACACACAAATCTTTGAGAACCCTGACCTGGAACTGCGTTCCCGCCACTGTTCTGTATATGTAGCTTGAAAAATGTATTGAGTGAATCACCTGATTTCTACTCCGCACCTCGACTGTCTGAGATCAAACAATTCGAGGATTAGTAATCGTATCTTGTAAGAGAAACACTCTTTTTGTTTTGTTATTATTCTTGAGAAGATAATTTTTTGACGCTCTTTAATAGTTCACAGCCTTGAAATTGCTTTTTACAGACCAGATAAATCAGTGGATCAGAAATAGTTGAAAGTACATAACATTAATAATTTTTTGTCTCTTAGATATTTATGTTTCAGTGGAGCTTTTAAAGTTTATCTCTTGAATTTGAATTTACTACGACCATGACTAAACTGCTTAGAAACTAAGCATAAAAATGACGCTGGATAAAGACTAAACACAGTTAAAAACTGTGCTCATAACTAATAGCTGGTTTGTATAAAACGATATGCACACAGGTTTGCGAGTTCTCTCGGATTTAATGGAACACTCGCAACACAACCTTTGTTACGATTTAAATTTTTGTATTATTTCTGAAACACAGAACTACTTTTAGGTTTTGTAACTTTACTTACAAAGATATTAAGCAAGATCACAGACGTTATGTTGTCATAACACCACGGATATAGACACTGTTGACAAGTGAACACTGCAGACACTACTAGTATATTCACAGAACTACTATTAATAACAAGTGTGCTGGTTCAATGAAGACCCTCACCACTTATTACATAACTTGGTAATGTCTCTGAGTCACGTAGAGAGCAGTGCACAAAGTGAAGACGAGCGAAATAATGCTTTTCTTGTCAGAAAACTTTGATGTGCATATTGACTGAGTTAAACACTGATCTCAACCCCCTTGCTCCCAGAGAAGAACGAGATGACAAGTGTAATAATTCACGTTTCCAAAACCTCGAACCAATTTACAACGCTAGAGCAATGGAAAACTGTTCACATTAATAAAAACCTTCACGTCTCCAGCAACCACTTACAATCCTTGTGTGCCAGAAAAAACTTTCATCCCGCCCGTGGGTTTGTCCCTGACTTTACCACATTAGGAAGCGCAGTTTGTGTACAAGCGTGAGGCACACGTCGTATCATCGTTTTCTGTCTGTAATGGATAATAAGTGAATTCTAATTTTGGGTTTACGTTGCATACTGCAAGTAAACACTGTGTATCCTTAGTAAGTAAATATTGAGCAATTATGGGACCATCTCAAAACTTTGTGGGGCAGTGGTCGGAACATCTTCCTCACTAAAATTGACGTATCACTTTTATACATTACCTAAGTTGGTTTGATAACATTATTCTCTTGAAATGGTATTCACAAGCTTGGGGGTCAGAGAAGTTTAAATGCGTTTTTGAAACCAGGAAAAAAGGGTTCGTGAACTCGTCGATTTAGTCAAAGGTTCATTAAAGCAGAAGAGGAGATACTGACTATACGAGAGAGGAGGTTAACTTCCCTGATGAAGTTCGATATGAGGCAGATCCACCAACACCAGGGTGAAGGACTAATATACTGTATATAATTATGTCTGATGTGTCAGCAGGATCTGTGGTAAAGGATATGTTACGGGTCAAGAAGATTATGATAGGTGTCTGTCTTTGTTGTTATAGAATATTACAGGATAAACTTCTTTCTGTCGAATTCCGCAATAAGGATCTTCGTACATAGTCTAAAGGTATGTATACCATGCTTTGTCTAGTAATATATCAGAGTACGTTATGCAGTACTGTTATAAATGCTATTTGGTACACAGTAGTAAACAGAAGCATTCAGGTCCCCAGTACAATGTTTAGTCCTTCTATTCTAGAGTGACATAGCAACTTGCCCAGGAGTCGACTCGTGTCTTAGTTAATCACGCCACTGTCTCTTAGTTCATCTTTTGATGTAACACTTGTCAATTACATATTTCAATTTTTTAGTTCCTCACGCCTTTGTTCTAGTTCATCACGCTAATATCTCAGTTCATCACGCCAGAAGACCTTATTAATCACTGTCTTATTGTCCAGAAAATCTATATTCCTGGCGGGCAGACTCCCAAGGCAACGGGGAAGCTTCTGTTGTGTGGGCACCGAGGTGAAGGCAGGACGACTCACACTTCTATCACAATTTAAACATACAATATCTAATATAAGTCTGACTTGTCTATTTGCAAACTTTTGAAATATGCTCTTAGATTCGTGAGTGGGTGAGTCACTGAAGCCTTTCCTATCTGGGCGGTGGCTGGAGGCCGTGTCCAGTGTCAGCTAGGGCGCGGGCAGCCAGCTGTTCTATCTCCTGAAGCAGCTGCTCGGTCTCGAGGTCAGTGTGCTGCCACGTCTCGTCCTCCATGCCGCCCCTCAGGCTTAGTGTGGAAGCGCGGAAGTCCCACTCGAGGCTATTGGGCGTGGAGCAGGAAGAGCGCGGCACCCAGCTGTTTGACTCCGCCGTCTGGGACCTTTCCTCTTCTCTGAGGGACTCCCTGCTGGCTCGTGCGAGACCTGTCGGGGGACACGTGACAGCTCTCAGAATGTCAGAGGAAGGATGAGTTACTGAGTAAGATCAAGGGAGAACTTGCATAATAGGATAAAATTATCATCTGGGGTTGTGCCATTTATTATTGTGTGTTAGTGGTTATACCAGAAACTTGAGTCTATTTATGGAAGTCAGATGTCGGAGTTTGGTACCACTTCTATTTATTTATCATAGAACTCCTAACCAGATCTAACAATTATGTCTTATATGCAGATAGATGTAATTTAACCATAGATAAACAGGAATAAGCACATATACAGGCACAAACACTCCCCATCTCACCCATCTCACATACACCCTGATGTGGGTCAGTGACCTGTGCCAACCCCCCCCCCCTTTCTACTTGGCATACATTCCTCTTTCCACAACTGACCTTTCTCTCTATCTCTCCCAGACTCACCAGCTTCTGGCTCCCACTCGAGGTCAAGAGATGTTGTTGGGGGAGACTCTGGTTCAGTGAGGGAGGGAAGAGAACCTGCAGCAGCTCCGTGCAGACCCCACCACCGTTGCTCTCCACCACCCACCGGAGTCACTCTGTCAACATAAAAAAGTTGTTATTCTCATCAACACTGATCAACTGTTACTTTGTCAACAACTTCAGTAGATATATTCTATCGATGCTCGAAACAGCAAAGCTAGATTATATCTTTAAAAAAATAAATGATTGTGTGCGTACTTTGCATGTCCCTATTTTTTTTAACAAAGTAATTTATTAAAATAGACTAATAGATACATGAATTATTTATTTTATATGAAAGTAAAATGTCCCATAGGCCCTACAGCCCGTAGGTACAGTACACAAGGAGGTAGTGTGACCGGCACTGCACTCGACAACCTTCACTTCCCAACTGAAGTCAGGTACCCGGTCACAGCTGGGTAGACTGGGAGTGCCACGGATCGAATCAACGAACCTTATGGCAGGAGTCGAGTGCTGTGTTCACGCGGCCACCACACTTCTTATTTCAGTTAAGATAACGTAAATGTTCAGGTGGAGTTATATTATACACCGCTTACAGTAAGTGTTTACATGAGTTTTGTCATTATAATAATTCTTGGCTGTCACACTGTTTTCTAAAACGTCAATTTAAGTTTACATCATTTATTCCTAATATTTAGGTATGTTTATTTTATGTATTTGAAATGTCAAAGTTATAATTTAATTCAAATAAGACCCATGTAAGTTAAATTTTCCTATTCAAAACTTTACGGCAAATTTACTTTGGTATTTTAAATGCCGACTTAGGGAATCATAATCAAACATTAAATTAGCCCTTACTTCTACTCATATCTTTATTTGTGAATGTACAGTACGTACAGTTGCTTCCATTTATAATGGGTACAACAGCTACAGTGTTTTGTGAAATATGGCACCACCGCCCACCAGACAATAGATTTGGTTCCTAACTTGGTAATCTACATTAAAACTATAACCATGCAGGAAATACGCGCATTGCCAGATAGAGATAGCATCCTTGGTCTGGTTGCTATAGCGAGGGTAGTTCTGCCCACTCTACTAGTTTTACTACAATGTAAAACAAACAGTTATGCCACATCTCACAAAACACGCCAGCCACTGTACCCATTATAAATGGAGGCAACTGTACCTGTATTTGTAATAGAATCTCTACCTCTACTAGCATCTGTACTTGTACCTGCGCCTGTACCTGTACCTAAACTAGTATTGCTTTTGAGTTAATACATGAAATAACACGAAATAAACCGAAAGTATATAACCTTGAGTAGAAACAGAAAATATAAATAGTTATAGCAAAAAGCCTATGAGACTCAACCAGGTGCATTAGTTTTGGTTTCACTGCTGTGTTGTGTGGACGAGAAAAAACTGAGTAGTGTACGAGATACCTGGAGGTGGTAGTGGGGGGCGGGTCGCTGATGTCTTGCTGCTCCAGGTGTGGCGTCAACTCCACCTCGTCCTCTGCCTGATGAAGGGCGGCAAGAACTCACATATTATTATCAGCTGTTAATATTATCACAAGAGGGTAGAGACAACAAGACAAAACTAGTGTGGCCTAAGTCTCTCCTTTAGCCGAAATGATGTAAAATTATAGCCGGGCGCTTGCTATACTATCTTTCTCTTTCAGAACATTTATTACTTGTATGTTCATTTTAAAGAGGGTATCACAGAATAAATGTGCCTCTTCAAGAACCAAACTGTGGAATTATGGGCAAACGAATTTTTTCACGAACAGTCTGTACGACAATTTCGGCTTAATGCCGGGTGTTAGAGGATAATCGGCCATCGGTTTTAAACTGCGCTGCTGGGCGTACCAATCAATATGACACTACAGTACTGGTATTGTGCTATTGAAGTTTAGTTTCAGAACAGAGAACGGAGGAATTTTGTAAAATGCTTGACATGGATGAACAAACATTAAAGACTTGTAATTATTTCGGCATGACCAGAACATCAGTATAGAAATAACCCATGAAGTTAGTAATAAGAAAATAATAATTCATATTCCATATTACCTGAAATGCACACACACATAGGCTCAGGCTCTCAACTGGCTCAGCCATATTAATATTATTATTTTTATCGACTCTGTATCTGTGCTCTTCTGGCTAAATAAACTTTCAATATCAATATCTGATCTTATCCACGTTTCCATTATGGATCTACATTATATATATATATATATATATATATATATATATATATATATATATATATATATATATATATATATATATATCCTTTAGAGTGGTGAAACACTACAACAAAATCTGCATCAGCTGATTGTTAGACAGCCAAAATTAAAACTCTGACGGAATTAAAAGTTAAATCCAGTATTTTCGGAACAACAAGGTTGATTGAATTTTCCTGTAAATCCGGAATTTTATCAACAGAGAATATAACAGTGATATTATGGCCTCGGGCGTTGTCCACAGTTGTACACCCTCAACCTTAAATGGTGTACAGTACATACGATAAGTATCTTACCACTTTTTGTGTGAAACAATATGACACCAGATTCATAGACGAAGCATTTTGACAATCCTACCGAAACAACAGGAGACGTATTGATCATTTCGAAATTTATCGGACCTATCCAGGAAGATATATATTTTTCCGTGTGCACTGTACACAATGATATTCTGGTATTAGTATTTTGTTTTTAGATATAAGTAAATTACCAAAAATAAAATCATCCGCGGTTAATACCTTAAGATCTGATGACTCTTAGTACGTCTGAACCACTAGCTCAAGTGAGTCTCTTTTTCTTGGACATCTTAATTACCCTTGTCGTAATAGTTGACAGAACATTACCACTCTGGGGGTGTAGATTAATATAGTCTTTTTCTCTAATATTTTTAATTTCTTTTTACTCTTATTTTTTCGCCTCCCAGGCCCCGTTATGGGTCGATGACCTGTGCCCAGGTGGGCTATTCCCCGTAAAAACAAAAAGCGCTCGTTACATCACAATAACGTGTCGTCAAGTTTTCAATGAATTAGGCGCACCAGACTGATAGAGTTTTGACAGTCACTTCGGCTACAGGAAAGACTGACTTTTGACGATAAACAAGATACAGATAAGTGTGAGAAATATGCATACTTAGCTAATATGGACAACAGTCACTAAGTCTTAGGCGAGAAATACAGAATGAGAGACCATGCTGCCGTGCAAGCAGAGGTTGTGTACCTGGGGTGTGAGGTTGTAGTACTGTGCTTGGCGGGGAGGCAGCCCTACCAGGAGGGGTGAGTGAGGCGGTGAAACTGTCAGGGGTGTGCTAAGTTCTGAGTCTGCCGGTAGAGGCGTGCTAGATCGTGACCCTGTCAGGAGAGGTGGGCTAGGTGATGATCCTGTTAACAGAGGAGGGCTCGGTGATGACCCTGTCAGCAGAAGTGGGCTCGGTGATGACCCTGTCAGCAGAGGTGGGCTAGGTGATGACCCTGTCAGCAGAGGTGGGCTAGGTGATGACCCTGTCAGCAGAGGTGGGCTAGGTGTTGACCATGTCAGCAGAGGTGGGCTAGATGATGACCCTGTCAGCAGAGGTGGGCTAGGTGTTGACACTGTCTGTAGAGGTGGGCTAGGTGTTAACCCTGTCCGTAAAGGTGGGTTAGTAGGGGAGTGAAGCGATGGGCTGTGGGTCCACCCTGATGAGAGAGTCACCGCCGGCGGGGTGAAAGAGAGGAGAGTAACGTCCTCCTCGCTGGCCTGCTGGAGCTGAGGATCGTCTTCAGGATCACCACCAGGCAGCAGGACCTCGCTCATGCATAGAGATTCATCAGAGCTGACCAGGCAAAATTATATTACTCATAAACCCTGTGCAACACCCATTCTGCACCACTTGCTAGCACAAATACCTAAGCTATGAATAGTCGCTGTTCCCTGGAGTGATAAGGTTATATATCTCTGTTGGATTTAAAGGTTTTGTACTTATTTAACACCTTAATATTTATCGTAATTCAACTGTATTTGGAAATCATCCCAGAGAATGAAAACAGTAAGACCGAGTAGCACTTACTTTAATAGTGACAATCCAATATGTTTACAAGGAACAGACAATGTGTAGATTTTGCTTCTCTGCCAATTTAAAAGTCTTACTGGAGTGAAATGTTCCTCGAGGTTTTTGTTCATCAACTTGGAAACCAATTAGCCTTACTTAGTTGAAAAATAATGTGTTTTTCTTAAAGCGAACAGGCCATTACATTCGCTCAGACTAACAGTTAATCACATGCACCATGCCTATTAACTTTTCATGCCCCGCCACAAACATGCAATAAGCGATTATGTTGGTTGATAAGCAAAGCAAGTGATAATAATTTTATTAATATACCTACGAACCTACACAGGCCCTGGGTAATTCTTTAAGGTATGCAATTATAGATCATCATTTCGAAAATAATTTATCAAATAACAAGTCAAAAACCAAACAAAATAATTTGAGGAAGTTGTATGATACGGAAGTCCATTTTATGAATGCTGTAAGATGAAACATATATAAAGGAAGATATTCCCGTTCCCGTTCGACCGGTTAATACTGCATAAAGTACCGCGAGTGAGATCATGTACTGTACAGGTTACCGAAAGACTCTAAAGTCTAAAAGACGAAACAGTGTGAAATAGAAGGCCGCCTGCACTGTCTATACGTAGTACACGGTGTGTATACTGACATACACTGTGTATACCTGTACTGTATACTGACATACACTGTGTATACCTGCACTGTCTGTATACATTATGTGAATACCTGCACTATCTATATACAGTGTGTATACCTGCACTGTCTATATACACTGTGTGTATACCTGCACTGTCTATATACACTGTGTGTATACCTGCACTGTCTATATACACTGTGTGTATGCCTGTGCTGCCTATATACACTGTGTGTATACCTGCACTGTCTATATACACTGTGTGTATGCCTGTGCTGCCTATATACACTGTGTGTATACCTGCACTGTCTATATACAGGCACATTATAAATTATGCTCACATCTATCATAATGGTTTGTTTTCTTCGGGACTTTTACATATTTTATAAATGCACAAAGAAACCAGCTTTTAAAATTAATGTACTTGGGATACGGTACTGCTCGCGTTATTTATTTTAATAGGCTCGAACCACTGAACATTGGTAATCTCCAGTAAGGTACGGTATATTACGCTCAGTGATTCGTTATTGCTAATGAATCTAACCATGGGTCACGATGGTTTGTCAATTTACCGAAGTGGCCTGAAAAACATACAAATTTTTCAAAATAAATTCGCAATCGTTTTTACTTTGTTTCCCCCACCTGATCTGAGTTCTACTGTGTGCGCAGAAAAAAAAAATTAATGAACATCCCTTGGAAATCCTAACATTAAATTGGGTGTAAACCTCAACTGTATTTATAGCCCGTGGATGTGCTGTACTTGTAGTTAACCCAGTGTTGAAAAAATATTTAGGATATGGTAAGGGGGCTCTTGGGGAATTGGTAAAATCCGTCGCTGATCTATGTCTGCTTTTAGCAGGGACAGTACTCAGTGATTCGTTCCTGCTGATGTCAGACACACTTGAGAAGTTTTTTGTTGATTTGTCTATGCGCCGGAAGCCACAGCCTCAATTTCTTTTCCAAGGTTCACTCAAAGAAATTTTGTCAAATTCTTCACACTGGGTCAGTTAACAAAGAGTAAATTTAAGAAGCAAATACTGTTAAAACATAATTTAAAAATGGCTACTTTAGTTCTGTTGTAAAGTATTACTAACGCCTTTGATCAACAAAATTTATTCACTTATCTAAGAAGAAGTTAGTGTAAATCTGAAGGTTTTGTCCCTAATGGTAAGAATTTCAAGTACTATGAACTGTTTTGTGCCATCAGATTTGTTTTACTCAAGTAATGTGTTTTCATCCGTCTCTGCTGAGGCAGTTAAACAAATCCACTTGTAACAAAGGCAGATTATTTATTGATAAAATAAATGCAGTGGCATATAATATTTCAGTGACTTTTCTAATTAGAACAATTATAAAAATAAATCTTCAAAATTACCAAAAAGTTGTTGGTATCCGCGACATCACCCATGAAGTGTTACCCGCTTGGTGGTGCGTGTGTTCTCAGTTACACATTACGTGTTGTTGTAAAAATAATGTCATGCACATTCTTTCGAAACAATTAAGACTGAACAGGTCTTTACATGTATTCTGAAGTGAGATACATACTTACACGCCACTGAGTGGCAATGTTAGCACGTTTTCTGATACAGTATACTGGAAGTTTATTTATATATATCTATATATATATATATATATATATATATATATATATATATATATATATATATATATATATATATATATATATATATATATATATATATATATATATATATCATGCAAAATATTAATTCCATGCTTCGTAAATACACATCTATGAGGCAACGAACGCATTGCATGTTGAAGATATTCAGACACCTAAAGGGGAGAGGAATAATTACAGAGTACGAGAATAGCATGCTAGTGGCGCAGCAGCAAGGTTACTTGCTCAGGAAGGTCGCCAGAGGCCAGAAAGAAGGTCGCAGAGCGAAGGCGAGCTGGGAGTTGTGTGCGTGGTGGTAGCAGGACTGAGGCGGTGCTGAGACGGTAGGATATTTGTGCTAGATTAAGGGAAGTGCTAGGTGGAGGGTCAATCATTACCTTTGGTCTCAGGCGAGCTAGAAGAGCGCGAAGTCTGCAGGTCCGTGTCAGCAGCGGGCAGGGGGAGGTAAGGTTAGTACTGTACGGGGCGCTCACTGCTTAGGGCTGATGGTTTTGGGGCTATTTTACAGGGCATTCGCTATCTAGTTGAAGGGGCTGTCTAATTGTTTACTGGGTGGTATACAGGACTTAGTTTTTAGAGGTAAGAGTTAGAGGGTGTACTTCAGGAGCTGGAGGTAAGGGACAAGGGGGGGGGGTAGGTAGTATACAGGGCACTAATTTCATTCGTCCTGTGGGTTCACGATGTATTAGCGTACATTTCAATGTTAACTTAATCTGTTAACTAGTGCCGGGAGAAAAGTCCATAAAGTTCCCTACAGCATAGTACAAGAACCTAGGCATTTACATCCCTGTATACGAGAGGGTAGGTAGGCAGGTAGGTTTTTTTTTCTTCTGAAATTCTATTCAACGAGTCTCCATAATGATTTGTATACCCCGTGTTCCTGTCTGGGAGGCCATGGGTCATATTACAGTATTAAAGCCTTAGTGGCTAATCTATTGTTGTCTCCAGCAGCTTCAGGGTTTGGATTTAAAACTTCGTCAGGGATTTTGTCATTAAGTAGTATCTCACTTTATGTCGTGTAGAATGTTAAAGGCTGAAGGAGAGAGTTGAATCATGGGGACTGGCGCTTATTAAACACAGCACTTAGAGGGGCACAATAGGGGGGTCAAGGATCCCCCGATTACAACATGACCCTATAATATTTAAAAAAGAAAGTCATCTCTGATCAATAGTCAGGGATATTGGGCCACTTGAGATTAATGGCAATTAAGGAAAACTTATCTGCAGATAATAATAAACGAAAACGGGGTAAAACATGTCAGGTGTGGCCACAGTTAAAAGAAAACGTGTCACCTGTAATCAACATTCAATGGATACAGACATCTCCAGTCACCAAAGGATACAGTCATCTCCAGTCAGCAAAGGATACAGACATCTCCAGTCATCAAAGGATACAGTCATCTTCAGTCACCAAATGATACAGTCATCTTCAGTCACCAAAGGATACAGTCATCTTCAGTCACCAAAGGATACAGTCATCTTCAGTCACCAAATGATACAGTCATCTTCAGTCACCAAAGGATACAGTCATCTTCAGTCACCAATGGATACAGACATCTCCAGTCACCAAAGGATACAGTCATCTTCAGTCACCAAATGATACAGTCATCTTCAGTCACCAAAGGATACAGACATCTCCAGTCACCAATGGATACAGACATCTCCAGTCACCAAAGGATACAGTCATCTTCAGTCACCAAATGATACAGTCATCTTCAGTCACCAAATGATACAGTCATCTTCAGTCACCAAAGGATACAGTCATCTCCAGTCACCAAAGGATACAGTCATCTCCAGTCACCAAAGGATACAGTCCAGATCAAAGGATACAGTCATCTCCAGTCATCAAAGGATACAGTCTCCAGCCAAAGGTCAGTCACCAAAGGATACAGTCATCTTCAGTCACCAAAGGATACAGTCATCTCCAGTCACCAAAGGATACAGTCATCTTCAGTCACCGATACAGTCAGTCACCAAAGGATATAGTCATCTTCAGTCACCAAAGGATACAGTCATCTTCAGTCACCAAAGGATACAGTCATCTTCAGTCACCAAAGGATACAGTCATCTTCAGTCACCAAAGGATACAGTCATCTTCAGTCACCAAAGGATACAGTCATCTTCAGTCACCAAAGGATACAGTCATCTTCAGTCACCAAAGGATACAGTCAACTTCAGTCACCAAATGATACAGTCATCTTCAGTCACCAAAGGATACAGTCATCTTCAGTCACCAAAGGATACAGTCATCTTCAGTCACCAAAGGATACAGTCATCTTCAGTCACCAAAGGATACAGTCATCATCAGTCACCAAAGGATACAGTCATCTTCAGTCACCAAAGGATATAGTCATCTTCAGTCACCAAAGGATACAGTCATCTTCAGTCACCAAAGGATACAGTCATCTTCAGTCACCAAAGGATACAGTCATCTTCAGTCACCAAAGGATACAGTCAACTTCAGTCACCAAAGGATACAGTCATCTCCAGTCGCCAAAGGATACAGTCAACTTCAGTCACCAAAGGATACAGTCATCTTCAGTCACCAAAGGATACAGTCAACTTCAGTCACCAAAAGATACAGTCATCTTCAGTCACCAAAGGATACAGTCATCTTCAGTCACCAAAGGATACAGTCAACTTCAGTCACCAAAGGATACAGTCATCTGCCAGCACACGAAAACAACAAGTTATTCGTGGCAAAGAAAACAAGTGAAAGCCTGGAATCAAGTTATAGTTTCATTACATTAACCTTTTTCGACTTGGACTTCACTAATTACGTGGACTACATATCGACCTAACGAGCATAACTAGTCATTAAACTGGTTTTGGAAGTTTAGGGGGATTGGTTTAATTAGGGCCTATACGGTGTGTAATTGACTAAGTTTAACAAGTTTTAGGGTTATTATTGTAATGCTGGAACTCTCTGCACCTGTACTTGTACCTAAACCACCTGTATTTGTGCCATTTGAAACCTGTAATTAGCATTTTCACCTGAACTTGTAACTACGTTTTGTATCTCCTATATCTGTGTCTGTAATTGTATGTATCCTTGGATGTGTACCTAAACCTGTCCTCGTACCTAAGCCAACACTCGTACCTAAACCAACACTTGTACCTAAACCTGTAATCGTACCAAAGTCTACCCTCGTTCCATAACCTGCACTTGTACTTAAACCAACACTTATATACCTAAACCTGTCCTTGTACCTTAACCTGCACTCATACCTAAAACTGCTCTCCTATACCATCACTAGCATAAAATACTTCTGAATAAAATAAATTTATTCTAATCTTATAAAAAAACACACCCACATCGGCAAACGTATAACACATCAAGTCTTGCTTTCGCGGAATAACAGACATCTTTGCAACTAGCGTCTTTGATGTCACTGGCTCTGACAGACTTAACGCCGCAATGCTAAGACGAAAATAACACGAAATTTTCACACTTTAAGACAAAAATAACGATTCTCCCCCTTTTTTTTAAGAAAGGGGGAGAGTGGAGGGGGGAGGGGGGGGGAGTCAGGAGCGAGATATAATGTTGACAATGGAAGTCTTAAACACGAAGCGGATATAAAAAATGGGGGAAGGAATAAAATTGTCTATGTCTATGTTAGCGTAGTGTAACATTTTCATTCCCGACTCTACTTTAGCTGGAGGGGAAGAGGAAGATGGAAGACATAGAGAGACAAAGAACAAAGGGTCATGAGGTAAATAGACGAATATAGGACAAGACGATAAAAGGAAGAATTAAAAAAGGGACCAAGCGTAGGTAGACGAAGGGAAGGACAAAGTATTGGGGGACGAAAAAAAGATGTGATAGAAAGACGAAGAAGAAAATCAACTAGAAAGAAAATGAAAAAGAAAGGAAAAAGTCAAGACAGAAAATCGAAGAACGGACAAGAGATGAAAGACAAAGATAATGATAGGACAAGACAGACCAAGGAGGAAAGAAAAGGAAGAAACACAAAGAAATTAAAAAGAAATAAAAAAGGTATAAGAACCAAGAAGGAAGTAAAGAGAAAGGAAAATAAATGAAAGGAACAAGAAAGAAGTAAATGAAAATTGGAATTGAGAAAACTCCGAAAAAACTGTAAAGGAATAAAGCTTTTAAGTAGAGCTATTCTCCTTCCACCAGACGTATTCTCAGTGCAACGCCAAATTTTAGAGTCTTTTAACAGTTACAGTATTTTCGAAGAGAAACAAAAGAAAGACTAAAAACTTAAAAATTCTTAGATTTCAAAACATATTATCTTCATTTATCTAAAAACTGATAAACTTTTATTTGAATATTTTCGCGATTTTTCAAACAGGTGTTTTTCAAAATTACAATTTTAAAATTTGGTGTTTGTTTTTTCATATCACCTCTGATAATAATTACGCCCAAATCTAACTGTGTACCTTTCTATGTTTCATATCTAAATTTGCCCTATTTTCTATTTTACTGTTGTCATTTTTTTCACACTCCTAAGGATTATTAACTAATTCAGGTGGCTTTCCTAGCCCCAACTTCCTCATTTTGTTTTAATCTAAATATGTCCTGTCTTGTTTAATATGTGTATTTGTTATTTTGGTTTTCATTTAATTCTTTAAGGAACATCAAGTAGTCTTCATGCAGGACGTCGCTTCATCTGAAACAATAAAAAAATAAGAGTAAAGACATCAGTGGAAGCGAGAATGAGGTGCTGTAAACATTGGCGGCCATCTTGGAAACTGTATTTGCCTTTCAGACTCCTCAGCGCCTTCCCTTCATGCGTCATTATCCGTCTCATGTACCTGCCGCTCATCCTCCAAAGTGAGGAGGAGGTATAATATATGTCTCCCATGCACTCTATAAATTATTTCTTTCACTCACACATACAGTATACAGTACTGAAACGGATAAGTTCTTCGACTCACGCACTGTAATGGATTAGTTTTTTCTCACATACTCACAAAAAGATTAGAACGTTGTCTCAAACGTATTCAAAATTAATATATATATATTTTTTTCTGGATCAAATACACCCAAACAAATCAGCTCAATGTCTCATATAATCAGAGAGATCAGTTTTCTGTCTCATACACTCAAACATAAATTCTTTGACCCATAAACAACCCAAGCTGTGGAATCAAGAGCAGCACTGGGATTTAAAATAGCCTTTAACAAAATTATCAAGAATGATGGAGGGATCCTACACAGGCCACTGGCCTCCTTCCCTCGGGATAGCCACCTTTAGTGGGTGGCCATTAGGTAAATGAGGTAAGGTAAAACAGATTAGTGTATCATTCACGAACTCATAAGTGATTTCATGCGCGTTGACACATAGTGCGTTTTGGTGGATGAGAGTGGATGTGAGTGTCTTGGAGGTGAGTTGAGATAGTGAGTGTGTGGAGGTGGGGAGTATGTTGAGATAGCGAGTGTGTTGAGGTGATGAGCGTGTTGTAGTAATGGGCGTGATTGGGTAAGTGCGTTGCAGTAGTGTGCTGAGGTGAGTGTTGAAGTGAACGTAGTGTGGTAAATGTGTTGAGGAGGAGAGTGTGCTGAGGTGATGTGTTAAGATTGGTAAGTGTATTGTAGTAGTGAGTGTGTTGAAGTGACGAATGTGTTACGGTGTGTTAGGATGATGACTGCGTTGCTATGAATGTAAGGGGCTTACCTAGTGGAGATACTGGAGAGTCGACTTGGTTGGGTCTGTGGAGTAGACAAGACAAACATGTCAGTGTTTACCAATACGTACCTACACACACACACACACACACAAAGAAAAAGTAAACAAAATATAGAAAGAGTAAGACGGATTTTACACTATAAATATCTAACACAATCCGGAAAACCAACTTCTCGTTCATAATCATCAGTTGAAGGAAAATTTCAAACATTCCTCAAGTTTCCTTTGAAGTTCACATCAAAGACCTCGAGTAAAAGAGGACGGAAAAAAAAATCATAATCATAGCGGAACCCAATTGATATATAGTAATATACAAGCAAATAACAAAATGAAAGTGTAAATTTTAACTAAAATTTTGTTAACTTTGATGTTAAATCTGGAATAATATAAACAACAATATTGTCACTGAGATGTTGCCATAAACCCATATCATATTAACAATAATAAATAAAGTAACTAACGCCGATACATTACATTTCATCATTGTTATCGACAACGGACTGATATACGTGGTTTTATTATCGTTACTGACAACATACACTATACGTTTACACTGTATGTCATTCAGTATAAAATGATCAACGTTAGTGTGACCTTAAAAGAAATCTAACGCATTATCACCATATAAGACATCATATTCTAACGCGCTGTTACAGATAACCAGCACCAAACAGACATAACGCACTTTAACACATTGTTACAATAATTAACAACAATTATGATGAAATGTAACACGCAATCACTGTTGCCAAGGAGAGAGAGACGTAACGAAAAGTAATAACCCAGATTATAACACTACAGTATGTATGATATAATAACGATAAAGAATCCACGTTTTCTTTGTCAGCACCGTCTTGACGAAGTAAAGTAAAGGTAAACGTTAGTGTAGATTTTTTTTTTTTTTTACAGATTATTCAAATTTCTTCATCAAGGGAGCTTGTTCGCGGAAGAGGTTCACTTGGATCAGATGCGACGCGTTTTTTTTACCGTTTTTAAGACTGGACTATACTGTATTTTGTTACCTCATTAAAATTGGTTTCTCTTGATGAAAACATTTTCTGAGGATGGTCCAGGAGCAGTGTTAAAGATGTGTAAGTAGATAGATAGGTAGATATATTCTACTCAGTAAAATCGTCATACAAATTCAAATTGATTCAGCATGTACAGTAAATAGACCGTGTAGGTATACAACGTACATAGACGTTGCAGGTTCAAATAATGTACACTCGCACCAAAAAGTATCGGTGCAGGGTGAGATCGACGAGTTCCGAAACGATACGTATACGCTGTGATATGTCGGGAAGGTTGGTAAGTGTATCCACCTCCACTAGGTGTTGCCATATGGCTGACAATCAGGGCTGCCAACATACGGCTGGAACAACTCGCCTTTCCCAATACCTATCGTTACTGGTCTCAAATTGTTCACACTAGGGTATGCACAGATACTTTTTGTTGCGAGTGTACATATATAGAGAGAGAGCAAGTATAAAATCAATGTTAAATTTTACATTCACCTCTATTTATCTTACTAGTGTTCTCTCCTTTTACTGGGGTTCTTTATCTATCAGTGTATCTACCTATCTCTTTCTCTTTCTAGCTCTTTTTCCCTATCTCTGTGACTCTCTCCACCCATTCTATTTTATTGTAGCTCTCACCTCGCTCTATATCTCTTTCCTATGTTTCTGTCCCTCCGTCTTTCTCAGGCTGTTTCTCTCCCTTTCTCTCCATCTCTGTCTCTCTCTCCTCTCTATATATCTTCCCTCTCCCACCGTCTCTCTTCCCTGTCAGCCTCACAGACAGGTGGTGTAAATGTGTCTATCTTGGCAGTTACTTGACAAGGAGCGAGTGTACGTTAATAGTTATTTGAGAAGGTGAAAATGTACCTTGACAGTTACTTGACAAGCTACCCTGTATAAATTCATATACATATATAGTTTTAAATCATCAGAGATCCCAGAGCGTCGAGCTATTTGTTCCAGCACCTCAGCATAGCGACCCAGAGAGGGAATGCTTCCTGTATACTGTCTTTCTCGTCCCTCACCTGAGGACCTCGAGGGAGTCTTTGAAATGTGACGCATGAGCGTGAACGTAAATATAAATCGATAAAAACGTAAAATATTACAAAATGGGAATGATAGAAGCTAATACCTACCCTGACTGCAGGAGAAACATTCCCATTTTTCCTTGAATAATCCCTATTGTCTTCTCTGAAGTATCACAAGTAGTTAATTTTGACGATAACCCACAGCAGTGTCGACACTAAGAAGTGTTTGATTGAGAGGGATGACACGTGTAGGAGGACGAGTTTCACGAGTGTGAGGGGGGAAACCTCTCACCGTTATTAACACCACAGCGTCTCGTAATATTACCAGCTGGAGGAGGCGGCCACACAGACACATCTAGACACAGACACAGACGCACCCAGACGCTGCAAGTGGATGTTTAATGTCCTCCTGACTACTCTAGCATTCTTTTGTCTTCATTTTTGTTTACTTCTTTTCTCCGACACCGTCCCAGTGACAGTCTGGGCTTGAAGATATACATCCACGAGCGAAACATTTTGAGGATGATAGTGTACGGCGGTGCGGATGACTGACTCCTGTACTGTTTGTATATCGGGTGTTGGTGAGCAGACCCATAGCAGTGGTTGTTGATGTTAAAATGTATTACTGCGCTTCAACAACTATAAGGTCTTAAAGTGCGTCGTACTCCAGGTTAGTAAATACATTACAGTCGTAAAGAACTAAAACCTAAGAGAGTCAAATAGTTGTATAGTCAATGTTTCACCAACGTAGTTTACGTTCCATCCTCCGAGTTCGCTGGGACTGGCCATGTTCATGGACAACAGTAGACTGCAAAAGCAGCTACTTTACAGTCACCTAACGAATGGTAAACGTAACGCTGGCTGGCAACGGAAAGGTATAAGGATAGTATTAAGACAAACCTGAAAAAGTGCCAAAACGACCCCTCACCTGGGACACGATCACTCCACACCGTAACGCTAAGAGGAGCACCACACGAGAAGGTGTCAATACTTTTGAATTAGCCCCATTGCATACCGAGGCAGACAAGCGCCAACGCCAGAAAGACGATGCCGCCGCCCCTCCCGCACTAGATGTAGCCCCCCACACGTGCCACATCTATGGACGACCGGTTCCGTATCGGCCTCTTTAGTCACCTCAGAACTCACCAACGGTGACATCATTAATAACTCATATCATTGTATCATAGCTGGATGATCGCCATACTCGATTCCAAGTGACAGCAAAGTACCGGAGTAGTGTAGTCAATGCACTGTACTGTACCTCACGAGACACCTAAAATTTCATTTTTTCAGCGAAGAAATTTCCTGATATATCAACCCGGACGAGAAAAAACAAAAAAACAAATGGAGTAGCAATTGAATACTCTCCCCTCCCTTAGCACATGTTTTGTACAGCAATGAAGGCGGAATGGGGAAATGGTGGGGGGGGGGGGTTGTTCAATAGACCTCTCCGGTTACCTGTGGATGGTACAGTCACATAAATGTGTTTCTATACTCCTTGTGATATCCCCAATCAAGATACGTATCAGGCATGTATCCATATCCATATACGACTGCAAGGCATGACTCGAAGCGCGATCCATGACGCTGCTGTCAATCTTGACTGGAGATAACACCTTACCCTGGCTGTACTGTACAAGTATACTTAAGGCAGCGTAAATCACACTGACTTATATACCCTATACCTCCTTGAAGCTAAAAACAACACATATTTGATAGTTATAATACCTTTGCTATCCTGTAAGTACTTCCCGAATGTCATGATGTAGTCTTTGTTTCATTATCACACAAAGGTGTCCTCGGAAAATAGTAGCCTAAGCCCTACAGGTTGGCCCATTTAGGTGGATTCAGAGTTACGGAACGAGAGAAGTTTAGTTTATGTTTATTTATATGCTCTACAGTCTACACGGTTAAGCCATTGTCGTCAACTCACTCTCGTAATTTGGTTATTCATTGACGCTATAATGTAAAGTATTTGGTATAATGTGAGAACTATTTTGAAATTACTGCAGATATCTTACAGCTCAGCGTCAGTGTATAACCAGTGTAACCAGATTACAAAAACTCTTAGACAGTAATGGTGAACATATTGGATATATTATACAGTAAATAAGTAAGGGCAATAGTGAAGCAGACGGCTAACACCAGGAGTTGTTCGAGTGTTATTTTTTTTATTTCACAAATGTCCTTTGGATAGTAAGTATAAAAACGATACAGCAACTTTTTATTTTAATTACGTATAATTATTATTTATTTGTATTTTTTAGTTTTTTCTTTATATACAATCATAAATCACCTGCAGTGGGCAGGGTATGAAGGATGAGGAAAATTGCGGGGTAAAACACGCTGATGAACTGATCATATGACATTAAAATGATGACTCGATGACTCTACATGCTTTGTACGCGAAGAAATTAATTATTTACCATAAACATTCCTCCGAAAAATCTGCCGAGTCGGCGCCGCGTGTTGTCTTCCGCTTTATCTCAACTAACTTAAACCTAATCCTTGTTCATAGATAGTTCGACTGGACATACAAACAACAGATGGACGAAAGAAGAAACAGTCTTAAATGCCCTCAGTAGGAGACTAATTAGAGTAACTAATTAGTCGTCCAGGGATACCCATGAAGGTGTGTGTGTGTGTGTGTGTGTGTGTGTGTGTGTGTGTGTGTGTGCGCACCCATCATCCAGTTCATCATACCTCTCATCATCATCAAAACCCCTTCACCCCAAAAGTCCAATGGCGACGGACGAGTGGCGACAGGGACAGGCAAAGATGACTGCCGGGAGTCTCTAGTCACAACTCTGCACATGGGCGGCACAGATAAGATGGTCGTTTATGCAATGGGATCTAGGCAGCAGTGCAATCCTGTTCTGTCTGTGGGAATGAGCAGCCCTTTCGGGGAGCCACTCTGCTCTGCTCTGCTCTGACTGGGCAACCGCAGTGTAAGGTCATCCTTATGCGGTCGAAAACACAACAAAATAACATATCCAAACAAAAACAAACCATACAGCCTCTTATGGTTATTGCATGGAATGTCAGGACCCTTCTGGATACTGGCACAAATGAGCATCCTGAAAGAAGAACTGCCCTTGTGGCAAAAGAGCTGGCTAGGTATAACATCGACCTAGCAGCCATCATTGAGTCCCGGCTCCCAGATGAGAGCCAAATCACAGAACGTGGGCCTGGCTATACCTTCTTCTGGAAGGGTAAGCCTGCTGCGGAGAGAAACCGTATTTATGGAGTTGGCTTTGCCATCCGCCAACGCATTCTATACAGACTAACTGAAATGCACTGGATGCAGAGGATGATATAAAGGAGGCATTTAACGCCGACGTCGACAGAGTGCTAACCTCTATCCCCAGAGAAGACAAGGTTGTGCTCCTTCGCTACTTCAATGCCAAAGTTGGCAGAGATGCTAGCATTTGGCAGGGAACCATAGGGAGAAATGGACTAGGCAAGTATAATCACAACGGCCTACTCCTCCTCAGCAAGTGTGCTGCACACAACCTCACTATCACCAATACCTTGTTTAGGCAGGCCGAGAAGTTCTAGGGTTCGTGGCAACGCCCACGATCCAAACACTGGCATCTCATTGACTACATCATTGTCAGAGAAAGAAATCGCCGAGATGTCCTCATCACCCGTGCCATGCGTGGCTCAGACCACTGTGACACTGATCATCGACTTGTCAGATCCAAGCTCTCATTTCACGTCGCCCCAAAACGGTGAAGGCAGCAAGCCTCCAGAAGAGGTTTTAATACTAAGCATCTGGAGGTTCCAGCAGTAGCACATGCTTTCAGAGAACAGCTTGAACATGGGCTTATAAACAACCCAACAGCAAACAACGTGAATCCCAGTACCGAATTGAGATGGTCTAAGATTTAGACCATCACATGGCACCACTGACATGATCTTTGCTGCCCGCCAGATACAGGAAAAGTGCAGAAAACAGCGTCGTGACCTGTACATGGCTTTCATCGACCTAACCAAGGCCTTCGACTCAGTCAACAGGAAAGCCCTCTGGTGGACCCTCAACCATTTTGGCTGCCCACCAAAATTCATCAATATTGTGAAGTAACTCCAAGATGGCATGAACGGCATTGTCCTGCACAACGGCACCCATTCAGAGTTCTTCCCCATCGAAACAGGGGTTAAACAATGGTGTGTACTGGCATCGTGTCCCGGGTGAAGGGGGGTCTTTTCAACATAGACGACTCCAGACAAGAACAAAGGTGTCGGCAGCTTCCATTACTGAACTTCAGTATGCAGACGACCTCACCCTTGTTGCTCACACTGAACATGACCTACAGGAGATCCTGAACACCTACGAAGATGCGTATGCACACTTCGGCCTTGAGATGAATTTTGTAAGACTCAGATTCTCTTTCAACCTGCCCCTGGTTCAGACATCCAGCTTAACGGTACTACCCTCTCTTATGTTGCCCACTTTCGGTATCTCGGCTCCCACTTGTCCATCACCGCAGACATCGATGAAGAGAGTCAGCATCGGATCAGATGTGCATCTCAAGCCTTTGGCAGACTCCGAAATCTTGTCTTCAGCTGTAGGGAGCTGAAATTATTTACAAAGCTGCACGTATATCGAGCAGTGGTCTTCCCCATCCTGATATATGGCAGTGAGACATGGGTCACATACAGGAGGCACCTCAAAGCGCTTGAAAACTTTCACCAACGTAGTCTACGTTCCATCCTCCGAGTTCGCTGGGAAGACAAGAGAACAAATGCCAGTATTCTTGCTGACACCAACTGTAGGAGCATCGAGGCTACCATTGTATGAACAACTACGTTGGACTGGCCATGTTACCCGCATGGACGACAGTAGACTGACAAAGCAGCTATTTTACAGTCACCTAACGAATAGCAAACGTAACGCCGGGGCCTATTGAATAGGTATAGGGATAATCTTAAGACAAACCTGAAATAGTGCCAAATCGACCCCTACCTGGGAGTCGGTTACTCCACATCGTAACGCTTGGAGGAGCACCGCACGAGAAGGTGTCAATGCTTTCGAGTTAGCCCGACTGCAAACCGAAGCAGACAAGAGCCAACGCCGAAAAGACGCTACTACCGCCCTTCCCGCAGTAGATGGGGCCCTCCACATGTGCAACGAATGTAAACGGCAATGCGGGTCCCGTATCGGTCTCTTTAGTCATCTCAAAACTCACCAACCTAGGTGACATCCCTAATAACTCATGTCATTGTATCATAGCTGGATGATCGTCATACTGGATTCCGAGTGACAGCAAAGTAGTAGTAGTAGTAGTAGTAGTATGTGTGTGTGTGTGTGTGTGTGTGTGTGTGTGTGTGTGTGTGTGTGTGTGTGTGTGTGTGTGTGTGTGTGTGTATGGTGTGTGTGTGAGAGAGGGGGGCATCTACTGTATACCTTATCATTTCAGACAAAAAAGAGAGAAAAAATCAGAGCCATTTACCTACGCTAGACTCAGTTCTGAAAACATGATAGACTGTCTTCCTTCCTCCCGGAGATGTGAGAAAGTATCCAACTGCCTCTCTCAACCTAAGGCAATGACGACCAATAGAGTCAAAATTGGTGCGAGTCTTTACCGTAAATAAATACCGACCCAGGATATAAACCACGATGGCTCAACTGTATATTGGCTACATTTACTGACTAGACTAACGGATGTGTTTCGAGAGTGAGGGATGTCCTATTCTCGCCTTTGTTTAATAATGTTCATAATTTTTCGGTGAGGATTTTTTTTTATAGTTAAAGGATGAAAAAATCTGAGAAGCGATAGTGATGGTATTTTGATGTATGAAGAGGAAGGATGAGAGGAAGAGAAGAGAGAGAGAGAGAGAGAGAGAGAGAGGCTACATAGGTATACATCTTGAGGCCAGCACGGATCACTACCGCCTCTCAACAGCCATTACAGAAACGTCCTCATTAAGAGTAGAGTTCATCGTCTTAATGGCATGAAATTAAAGTAAGAGGGAGGAGGAGCGTCTTCGTTTTTTCTCTCTTTCTCTTTTCTCTCTCTCTCTCTCTTTTTCTCTAGACGCAAGAATATAAATACCAGGAGATGTTTAGTGTCAGATGTTTGAAGACAATTATTGGTTTTCAGTTTTCTCAGGTGGGAGGGCGGTTGGCTTGGACTGGGGAGGGAGGGAGAGGGAAAGGAAAGGAGGAAGGAGAGAGAGAGGGGAAGGGAAAGGGGAAAGGGATAGGAGAAGAGGGTGAAGGAAGAAGAGATGGGGAGGGAGGGTGAAGGAGGGATGGGAGGAGGGACAGACGAGAGGAAAAGTGGGAGGAACAGAGACGAGGGAAAGGGAGAAGTGACAGGGTAAAGGGAGGGGAGGTGAAAGGGGTTGAGAAGAGAGAAGGGGAGAGGTGTGAAGGGTGAGGGAGGGGGGGCAAGAGGGGTTGGGGCTGTTTAGGAAGGATCACTAAATAACAGCTGATGTTAAATTTTTAAGAGTGGTGCTTTCTTAGTCTTGATACCTAAAATTACAAAAAACACACACACACACACACACACACACACACACACACACACACACACAAACTTGGATGCAAATTTATACATCATCATTATTACAATTATTATTATTACCACCACCACTTAATTTATAATACTTTTCTTCCTAACTTATAAGTACAAATTTCCTCAATAACCTCTTCAATGTTCTCTTGAAGCCTTGAGACATTCAGTATCGCATTTATCCATCTGTTTTGAAGAGGTGTGAGGGAGAGGGAGGGTGTGTGTGGGGGTGGGGAGAGAGGTGTAGGGGGTGGGAGGGTGTGTAGGGAGAGGAGATGTGTATGGGTGGAAGGGTGTGTGTTGGGGTGGGGAGTGTGTGTGGTGGGGTAGATGGGTGTGGGGGCTGGAGGTGTGTATGGGAAGAAATGGGGAGGGAGGAGGGTGGTTTCGGGTTGGGTCCGGTGTGGGTTCGATCCCATGGCCTCTAGACTGTGGTAGTAGTAGTAGTGGGGAGACGACGAGAGCCATGACCACTGCACCACGACCTCCTGCCAAGATGGAAGTTTCCACTCGACTTCGTAATCACATTCTGGAAGTCCTCGTCCTGTACACCACACTTATTCTGCCTCAGGGTTCTACTGACAATTTCCTCCTGACGAATTTCTTTCCTTAAAGGTGATCTACACCGTAACATTTTTCTCCGTTTTTTTTTTTTGGGGGGGGGTTAGTAAGTTTAAGTATACTTTTAGGACTGGTTGGTTTTGGAAGTATTTTAGGTAGGAGTCTTGTGTCTATTTTTCGTGTTTAATAATTATTTTGAGTTAGTTTTAGGTATTTTTTTAAGGTTTTGTTATTTTAAGATATATTTTTAAATTCTTGTAAGATTTAGGTATAGTTTTTAAGTTTGGTAACCTCATGGGAATTACTGAACTGTGCCTAAATTCAAGACCTAAAAACTATATACTTATGTAATGATCATCCTATGTTGGGGAGGGAATGGGAAGATGGGTAGAAATGTATTGGGTGGAGATGGATGTGTGGAGGTGGGGAGATGGGTGTGTGGGGTGGGGGAGATGGGTGTGTGGGGGTGGGAGATGGGAGACGGGTGGGAGATGGGGTGGGGGGGGAGAGGTGGGAGAGGGGGGGGTGGGGAGATGGGTGTGGGGGTGGGGAGAGGTGGGGGGAGGGTGTGTTAGGGTGGGGAGATGGGTGGGTGGGGTGGGAGATGGTTGTTTAGAGTGGGGAGATGGGTGTGTTGGGGAAGGGTGATGAACGTGTTGGGGTGGGGAGAGGGGTGAAAAGAGTGGGGAGATAGTTGTTTGAGAGTGGGTGTTGGGGGCGTGGAGAGGGGAGAAGGGTGTATGAGGTGGGGAGAGGGGTGTATTGGGGTGTGAGGAGAGTATCTGTTCGTTTAATTACATTGATCAAACAGTTTTAACACACATAAGACGAGTTCTCAGAAAACGTAACTTTCCTTTACCCACCCGAAACAAGTTTTAAAAAGAGCGGCTAATAATTTTAATCGAAATATTAATTTTAAACAGATAGGGTCGTTAGAGACTCCCCTTCCATCAAGTAAGTTTCGTGAATATTTAACACGCAGGGAACTTGTGATATAAACATGTGCCGAATATACTACAGTGCCTCGTGCGTAAAAGCGAACGTTCATCTGAATGGTCAAGTATTTCACTGGTGTCTTCCCTTTGTTTACCATCCCTCGGCTGATACCCCTTGTTTTGGTGCGACGTCATCGAGAGTTGCCTACATTAGCTGTATTTCAGTAAAAATCTTAGAATAAAATCATCTATTTCACTGCAAATGTTAACAAAGCTGGGATAATCCGCGCTGGAAACAACAAAACATTCCTTACATGCAAAAAAAAAAAAATCCATCAGGCAGGTCATGAAAGGCAAACATTGAGCTAACTAATGGCAATCTAAAATTTCACTACGATTTCGCTGGAAATACTCACATTTTTTACTCTAATATATCAACACAAATTTGTCCAGTCGTCGGGAGGATGAACGTTGACATCGGATGTATACAACAACGGTCTAATGTGTTTTTACAGGGTGTCAGGGAGTCAGAATGTGGCGGTGTCAGTCGAACATAATTTGACATTATTTTTATAGTATTTTTAATGACAGCGTTTACCGCCCCCGATGACACGTAATATTAGGGTTGAGGAAATTGCTGTCTCTTATCCCTGAGATTGAATGAATGAAGTTATGTAGGGAAGCTGGATGTGGGGTGTGTTAGTTGGTCTGAGGCGGAGGTCAATAGCAAGCTGGGTTTATTTGCCAATGAGTAAACTGGTGTATTCTCTTTTATAAACTAGCTTAGATATATGTTGTTAATTACACGACAGACAAACAATTGCAAACTATAATTTCGTCATGATTATAGTCACACCATAAGAGTTATAAATTATATGTGGCCTTATGCTATGCAGTAATGTCACATATATACAGTCACGGTGTTTTATAAGACTTAACGATCATCTCCAGACAGTAAACAGGAGTCATTTGCAACATTATAGTATGTGCAGTGTTGTGTTCTACTGCCACACTTGTGAAACATGGCGGACAAGCCAACCACACAGTCTCACATATACAGCTACAGTAGAATGAGAACATGGCTCGTCTGCGTCACCAGCCACATGCCACAGACCTGTTGGAGCAACTTGCGTGACTTCCCATCCCCACGCTAAATTGTCGACTGCTGAAGGCCCCAGATAACAGGGCTGTCTTTCTCGTCATTATTTGTAGGTGACGCTGAAAAAGTGCTGTTGCTAAACTTTATCCGTACAGTTACCCGGACGAGTTTTGATATTTTGATGTTTTTTGGAATTAATGAAAACTTTGTGGGGGAGAAACTTCATGATGACAAAGACTTGTAAGCAACACAATAAAGAGAAGAATTTACTTCTCTTTCTGATGATGTCGTCTGAACCTGTAAGCTCTTTACCAAACACTTTCAAACTAAGATCTACATTCTTCATCAAGTTTTAAACCAGTGATTTTTACTTTGCCAAAAGTGTTATGATGTGTCGTCACAGCCAGGGGGCCTATTAACTGTGAAATTACTGTACTTGTCTCCAAACTTGGTCGGCGTGGCACTAAAATCTGTCACCTTGCTATCGAATCTTCTCAATTTTACAGGGGGATCTGCTTCCAGTGAGGGTGAGGCAACAAGCGGAGTGCAGTGTAGCAGTAGCCTCTCCACCTACCTCTACTTATGTGTTTATTCTCTGACCATAAGCCAGACACAACTCAAGATATTAAAATCTGCTTCTTCATGGCCAGACCTTTCTCTACAATCAATTCGATTTTTTTATTTTTTATTTTTGCTACAGATGTGCTTTATGAGTTCAATGTTGTTGATGGTCAGTGTGGAATCCGGGTACGTCAACTCCTGTGTTCTTATATCACGCTTATAGGGGAGTTAATTGAGATTTCCTTGTACATATCAATCACTGTGTACATTCACCGTATTTATTCTGCATTTTGTCTTGTTTTCCTATGCAATCTTTCCAGTGTACTACTTTTTGGTCGCGTGACATGACAGATAAGTCTATTGTCATTTACAGAGGGAAGTTAATACCTATTTGCGAGTTTTGCACATCAGAATATATTTTTTTTACACAGATGATGGAAGGGTTGCCAGGGCGTACTCTAGTTGTCATTTTTATCAATACACGCTGCATCATAAACATTAGCTACAACAAGGGCAACTCACCCATCCACAAAGTTGTTTAATTTGTCAGTGTTGTTTTCAAGTGGATTGTTGTATCTTTTGAAACATTCCTTCATCATTTGGTGATCTGTTGCATCTAACTTTTTGTTCGTTACCTCTATGGTGGTCAATGTTCTCATCATAGTGGTCGTCCTGGTCAGCATCCCGCGTTTTGTCCACAGCCAACGACACACACCATATACAGATATATATACTGTACACCGGAGTCGTCCTCTGCTTTACCATAATATTATCTAAGTCGCATGAGGCTGGGATACAGACCTATTTGGTATGTCTGAGACAGAGGATGTCCCGCACTTCTCTTCCTGCAAATTGTTTTAAGTCTCACAGCTAATACCCTTCACCACTATTGCCTTGACTGTCTCACTGTCAGGGACTTGCCACATGGAGTCACCATTTGCTTGTGCTTGATAATTTAGATGTACTTTTGGTACGCTGCCCACACTTTGATGGGTGCCAGGTGATGTTTCACTTGTCCCTTTAAATTTGACTAAATTGCGCGTCTTCTAGTGAGTTTAACGACTTTTGGGGGTTATTCATAATAATTAAAAATGCCTGGACTTACAGGAGCTCATTCTTGGTTCTGTCACAATATTCTCTTGCGGGTTCTTCCAAGAGTTCACTACTCTTACTCTAAAGAAGTTAGTTCTGACACTTTTCTGTAATGCTTGCATCTTTACTCTGTGAGCCATGTTGGGGGTAACCATCCACTAAACGCATATATGTACAGTTGCCACAAAGAGTTCCTATACCCATTGTGGTAATGTTTATGTACATGTGGTAGAGTCGCAATACTAAACTTATGAATGAATCCGTAGTAGTCTAGTAACAATGGAGCTGATTGGTGGAGAAGTTCGGGTGGTGGAAGTGAGGAGAGGAATGGGGTGGGGGGGATAGGGTGGGGGACGCTGCCCCAGATGTAATGTGAACTCTTTTACACTCGCCCTCCGTCGTTGGTTAACTGAAGTAGCCTAAAAGCTTCTGTGCCTTTGTGGTTGTGACCGACGGCCACCACTTTACCAGCCTTGTTAACTAAACTACCAACTAAATTTTTGTTTATATCTCATATTTTGTACAATATTCCAGCCTGTATCATGTATTCGTGTTGCGTTTTTCGCCTGGCCATTTGAGGGCACAGGTGTTATAGGGACAAAAAACGATGGAAACAGAACATGAAGAGTGAGAGAGACGAGAACAACGGGAACAGCAAAAATAACTCCAATATCCCATGTGTGGTCATCTTGAGGTGAGCGAGTGTGTAGTATGACCGACCTGGTCACTATCAAGATAATAGACTAAAATCAGAGTGAAAATTGAGACACAAGACAATGCATGAATCAACTTTGAACCATTGTATGATTTACCAAGGACATGTATTGCGACGTCAGTGTCCCTGTGTGAAGAAGCTTCCTGGTGTATGGTAATCTACACAAATTTCCTCGTATACGTTTTATTTTTGAAGCCTTATAACTCATACTGGTGTTCTTCCTCAAAAGAATCATTAATGTGGATATCATCTATATTGAATTTATATTCTATTTACAAATCCATCTACCATTATTGCAAGGCGAAACTACGTCTAGGAATTTTTCCATCAATCCGCTTCATTGTTTTTGAAGAGTAGTACGCATTAGTTTACTTTAGTATTGCGAGTCTGCCACCTGTACGTAACTGTCAAGGCTAGGGGTAAAGGAACACTTTGAGGCAACTGTACATCAGACAATAATGCCCTTTGAGGCATTAATAAACTTTTAATAAATTCCCCCTTCCCCTTCTGTAGTATAAGCCAAGCAATTACATACATTATCATCTCGCTTAGTAGGTGAGGTGTCTGAGTACCGGCACCAGTTAGGTGGCCTCTTTAGACGTTCTCAACCAACTGGCAGTTTTGGGCATATCTCGGACACTAAGCAGAACTGTGGTAATCTACGTGTCGTAACAGTGCACTTTTGACAAGCCAGATTGTGCCCTGTATTAAGTAACAATAAATTAAAAAGGATCGAAGCGTATGCAAACAATGTCCGCGAATCGTTACCAGGGTATAGTGATTATCATATGAATGATGCTGTTACAGTAAATTATTGTATTCGCCGCTGGAGGTTGTATCATGCAATCGTTCTCTTTAACGCCCAAAGAACCCTGAATTATCATTGTACGAACCGTTACCATGGCAACATCTTGTCTGTTTTGCTGTTTTTTTTTTAATCTTATCAGTAGACCTTATAATATATTGATCAAACCTTCCAAGTGTAGTGCAAATCCGTTCACCAGTTACAGAGTTATATTGTATCCACACATACAGCGACAGACAGACAGACAGACAACTATATCTACAGTTATGAGTAAGGAAATTTAATATTGAAGGATAATATCACGTGATAGTGCCGCACAATGGAGGCTTAAATATTAAAGTTGGTCATCATAACCTCATAGGTTATGACGAAGACCAGTGTTTATGATGTTTTTTCACCTATACAGTAAAGAGTGGGATGGGTCTTTAACATGTTGGAGTAGACAACTGTCTATTTGAGTTTCTTAAAAAATAACTGCAAAATTGTTAGGGTTTGGTGTATTTCCATTTCGACATCACTATCATTACAATCACGTACCACCGAATGATAGCTAGAATTTATTGTTGTTGTCGTGTTTCTTAAGAATTTTACATTCCAATGATTCAATACACTACACTCTGGTGATCTATATATGCACCCAGCAACGTGTGTGTCTCATCCAATTAGCTTCTTTTTACGCCACTTCGAGTCCACAAAAATATATCACTGAACCCTAACCTGTCTGGCTCCAAGGTCCTCACTTGTAAAAATAACCCTCCCTCCAACCTTTCTCTCTCTCTCTCTCTCTCTCTCTTTATCTCTTTCCCTCTCCCTCTAATCTTCCTCTATCGCTCCTTACCTCTCTCACTCACGCAATCTCTTCCCTCTCTACCGCTCTCTCCCTCCCTACCTCTTTCCCTCCCCCTCTCATTCCCCACCCCCTCTCTCTCTCTCTCTTTGCCTTCACGGTAAGTTCTCATCCCATTTATCACTCCAGCTGGCCACTCGAACACTATTTTAGTATATTTGTCATTCCGCGAATATCAACGTGACTGTAAACCACGACTTGACACTCCATCCAGACTTGTCTTTCTGAAATGGCGAAACAAAACGAAACTTAACTAAATGTGTTGAGTTTTGCGAGCGAAAAAAACAAAGGTTGGACAAACACTGGCAAGATCAAGATATTAAGTTACAGTTGACACTATACGAGTATATACAGTGTTATATGTATCGTTATATTTACAAAGTTATATATACGAGCAGAATTGAATACCAAGATTTGAGATAATAAACCTTTTTTACGGTCGAGTCTCAGTGCAATTTGTGAGCCATATTGGCCTCCTTTATACAATGGCTTCAGTGAGCTGAAAGAAGCTTTCTTAAATCTCCAATGTGGCGGAGAAATTAATACAACCTAAGACCGCTTGAGAGTTTGGATTGCATGTACGGCAGTTTGCTCCAGTCTGAATGACTCTAACATAAACTAACTAATAAGATTAAAATTATATCCCAGTAATTAGATTGGGTCTATTAGGACTGGACCCCAAATCGACCCGTCACGGAGTTTTTGGAGGGTGCTACAGACCGGGGGGGGGGGGGTGTGGGGCAGCGTTGTCAGGAAAATAAGTCACAGAAAATTTAAAAAAATTTACTCAGGGAAAAAGGTTATAGGAAAAATTAATTCAAGTAGGATAAGTAAAGATAGGTTAGGCTAGGTTAGGTTATTTTTGAGACTTTTCCTGTGACTTTTCTGACATGTTTTTTTTCCAACAGTCGGGAGTGGTGAACGCTGTTGCCTGTATTCGCTGGGTTGGTTCGCCGCCCCAGGACACAACTTCCAAAGACAATCAACTTTTTCACGACCCATTACATTCATTACATTATGTCTATAAACGGATTCAATATTTTGTTCATGAGTTGTTACCAACCATCGTCTGTTTATATCATCAGCTGATCCACCAAACTTATGGAAACTGACGTCTTTATTTTTCATAATTTAACGAAATCCTTCTGTTTACAAACGGGTTTATTTACTTTTATTTCCCAATGTCTCTTATATCATCAACTGTTTGATTAAAACAAATGAAAAGTACCCCCCCCCCCCAAATTCTCCCATTGGAACACATTAACGACGTAGTTTCGTTTTACTACAGCTGGAGATTTCGGCGGTGAGATAAAACAATGTAAAAGGAAGACGCCTTTATATTTCAGAAGTCAGTTCTTTCCTTTAGTCAGTAGCTGCACGTTTCCCTGAATTACGTGACAAAAATTGCGCCGACAATTTATATACTACTGTATATAATGAGGGAGAAGAAAAACGCGGGAAAAATTGCGCGGGAAAACTATTTATATATATATTAAGGAGAATTAACGCAAGAAAAAGAATAGAACAAATACTTTACAGTATACATACACCAAGATAAACTTACCTCCTCGCCAATCAGCTCCAGCTGCTTGCAAGTAAACATATGTGAAACTATCTAGTTTACTTTATTCTAATTGTTGCCGACAGTGTAACAACTATGGTGTTTTTAATAATGGTGTTAAACGCTTTTGTTTAGGTTATTGTTTATAAGTCTCAGCTAAAGCAGCATAACTTTATAACATACTTTCGTTGTTAAACATAATAGTTAACAAATTATTCGGTACATTATCATTAGATTGACCATATAACAGTGAAAATACAACAACAACAACAATACTACTACTACTACTACTACTAAACTAATGACAACAATAATAATGGTTAACAATATATTTGTTTCGTATTTTAGGTTTGAATATTAACTAAATAATATCATCCTAACAGCCAGTGTCAATCATACTGTGACTAAACATCATTATTAACTACAGTACTGTATTATTAAAGGATGCCTATACGTATGGCATAACCAAACATGTGTGTACAAATGTGTATAAGCGTGCATGTGTGTGTGTGTGTGTGTGTGTGTGTGTGTGTGTGTGTGTGTGTGTGTGTGTGCGTGTACATTTTACCTGAACACGTGTGCACAACTACCATTACACTATACACCACACACTGCTACACCCAAACTCAGGCTCTATATAAATCAAGACAGACTCGCGTTGGTTAATATTTTTTGCATTTATGAGAAAATAATTAGATACACCTCAAACATTCAATTGTTCAATTATACACAGACCTAAGACTTTCAATTGTACATAGGCCTAAAACTATTTATTGTACATAGGATTAAAACTTTCCCTTGCATATAGATCTAAAACTATCCCTCGTGCAGTCCATAGATCTAAAAGTTTCCACCTCTCACATCTCCAATCGTGAGGGGAGGAAAATTGATGTGTAACTGGTTGATTTAACGCTGAAACAAACCTTGCGTGAAAAATGGCATCAATTTTACACTGTGACTTTAAGTTAAGGAACAACAGTAACATAAAGAAAATTTGTGGATATTGCCCCCGAAATTTGAACCATTTTTCTACTTAGTCACGAATTCCTAAAATTTTGCTGTCAATTAAACTCTTCAACTTAGAGATAATTATTAATTTTTGTTCTATGTATGTGTCATGAATGGTGAATTTTAGTTCTTAATTTTTGTACATGATCATTAAAAATAACACACAAGAATTTTTGACCGATTGAATCATAAAGCCAATGTGTTCATATGTTCTACCACCCATATGTGGCCTCAAAAAGTCCCTGAAATCGGTAAATCTCATCAGTGAATCGTTGTACATCAGTCAATGTCACGTTGTTCACCTGTACACAAGTCCCCGAACACCTGTACACTACGAGACTCACCTGTACAGTTTCGTCGTGTATGAGGTAGCGACTTCTAACAGGCTGATACCTGGGGGAGAGAAGGGCCAGTTAAGACACATTATTATTAGTAGTATTATTATTATCATTATTATTAAAAAAAATAGATCTCTAATTTACAGGTAACATATGCAAATGGTCCTTGTAAAACACTTAAGAGAAATAACGTTAAAAAATAATATAATAATAATAATTTCACTTTCCGTTTATTACGATTTTTTATATTAGACCATAATCAAAATGGCAGGAGTCTGTTGTGGTTGGAATATAAACTGGTAAAAACAAAGGTAAAATTCTATATAATACGAAAGAGAGAAAGAGAGATACTATGTGCAGGACTAGAGAGAGAGAGAGAGCACATAAATTTTGGTAAAGGAGACAGGGTGAGAATGCTGTACGTCCTTTATACAGAGAAAATACCCCCAGTGGTGTGAATGAGGCTCTGTTTAGTATGCATGCCACAATGAGGGCCAGAACACTGCCGCCCTCTGTCTCCACGCTCAGCAAACGTGTCGTTGCACGTCTAAACACGTAATAATAACATGCCCAAACACGCCACAGCACGTCCAAACACACCATAGCACGGCCAAACACACTTAGCACATCCAAACACATTAAAACATGTCCTAACACGCCACAACATTCCCAAACACGTTACAGGACATTTAAACAGCTATAAGACACCCAAACACTTTACAACACGTCCAAACACTCAACTTTCACCTGGTGTAAAATTTTCTTCCTGCTTAAAGTTTTAAAGTTTCTTGTGTAAAAAATATAAAAATGTTTTGGGAACAATATAAGTATTGATATAATTCATTTTGAAATTAACTTTGCATCGTGTGCTATATCCACACGCAGTTTATTATTACCATAGAGGCACAATTAATATTTATTTGTTACAATAAATAGGGATGATTGTAGTAATAGTGATAACTTCTATGTATTTCTCTTTATTGGAAACATATGATTGACCATAGATGATCATGTAGATCATGATACATAATAATAATTAGTTTCTTAGAAAACCCAATCTAACTTAACCTAACCTTACTTTATGTATAATTAGCTTATCTTATGATGATAAACGACGTCTTAAGTGAAACAGAATTTTTTTTACCCCATAGGAATTAATTTCCAGTAAGTTACATCAATAAAAAATATCCCCAGTTGGCAAACACGCCAGTTGCTTTTTAAAACCTAGCTGACGTTTATCCCTACACAGCGCGACACACACACACACACACACACACACACACACATGTAGGCCTACCTGTGTATAAGGATAATTTAAAAATGTTTTCTTTTTTCTCGAAAATTCACAATGATCAATGTATGCAGATTATCATGGTATAATTTCAGCAAAGTAATAGGAAAAAAACACCAGTTACGCTTACAGAATTAATCGGACAACTAATATTATTTACCCGAACGTGTACAGTATATACGGGGTCAGCCAAAAGAAGTGTGGGGATATAATGTTATATTTTTAAAGCATTGATACAAATCCTTTTTACTTTTTATTCAGAATGGAGATTAATGGTCAGAACTTTCCTGGTGAACAGAGGTGGTAGACGACGTACACCTAACAACGCTCTCTTAATGTTAAGTTCTTTTAAACACACAACGTCCATTACTGCAACGTCAGGAGCATGATGTTACCGTTACCCCGTCTGAACAGGTCACACGTAGGTGTGTTTCAAGATCTCGGCTATCGGGTACAGTAAATAAATGACCACCACGCTCAGGAAGACTACGGTCTGTAAGAATAGTGTGAGCGCGTTGGTATGTGGCCCCCACAGACGTTTAGTTGAATTTCAATTTGCTGAAATCTTTCTTTTTTGTGGCGCTACTTAAGAAGACACAGAGTAAAGTCAACTACTAAAGTCCGTTTTCCTCTCCCTCTGAACCACGAACCCCGAGATTCAGACTCATGAATCCGACGCATTTATGGACAGAATAATGCATCAGTCTACTGCTTTGGGTTCACAAGTCTGAATCTCGGGGTTCGTGGTTTAGGGGAAAGGCGAACGGATTTTCGTAGTTTGAAAGATGACATACACGTGAAACTTTGACCTCTGTAATGTATATTGTCATTTTAGTGTTCGCCAGTGTGAAGGAGCTCGTGATGGCCACCTACCACACGTTATATTTTAATCAATAGTTACAAAAAATATTATTGAGGTACAGCTTCATAAATAAGAAACAAAACTTATACCAACAAATTCTATATTCGATTATTTAAATTTTAAATCTCTGCACTAGTTTTGGCGGACACACATGCACACACACAGACACAAGCACGCACACAGATACATACACAGACACACGCAAGCACGTACGTACGCACGTACACATACACGCAAACATGCACCTGTACACACATATACATACACACACACACACACACAAGCAAATATATATGCACTATGGATAGGTATTTCAATATTCAGCACACATAAGTAATTTCAAAATAATTTTTGGAAGCACTACTGACAAACACTTTGCTATGCAGAGCGAACAGGCAGTTTTATGTATTCAATAAATACGTATAAATTATAAAAAACAAACTGATAATTATTCATGCAACATTGACAAATAGCTTCGTATGCAACACACACGAGATGAGAGAGGAAAGAAAAACTAGGAGAGAGAGAGAGAGAGATACTACGCAGGATAATATATACCCCACCTGTAGAATTAGATATTTTCCCCAGGGTGAACACGGATAACCATAAAACCTCTAGGAGGACCAGTTACTACCTATAAGCAGTGGGACCTAGAGGCTGCCTGCGTCTTAGTCTGCCATCCTCCGAATGAAAATCACGAAAACACGGAAGGATAAACATATTTGCTGTTTACTGTATATCACAAAAAAAAATATATTTCCGCGATGCTTACAAATACAAAAGGAAGCAGTACTATGTTAAATAAGTGTGATGACGAACTTGCAACACCGAGAAAGTAACCAGCAACACAAAAAACAACCTGTAACACTGAGAAAGCAACCTGCAACACCGATAAAGTAACCTGCAACACCGAGAAAGTAACCTGCAATACCAAGAAAGAAGCCAGGAATACAAAAAAGCAGCTTGCTACATTGAGAAAGTAACCAGCAACACAAACACAACCTGCAACACTGAGAAAGTAACCTGCAATATCGAGAAAGTAACCAGCAACACAAAAAGCAACCTGCACAATGAGAAAGTACCCACCAGCACAAAAAACAACCTGCAACACAGAAAGTAACCTGCAACACCGAGAAAGTAACCAAGAAGACAAAAAGCAACCTGCAACACTGAGAAAGTAACCTGCAACGTTGAGAAAGTAGCCCGCAACACATCCTTAAAAACAACAACAAAGGGGCAAGCATGATGTCTTCAATATGAATTATGATAACTACTACTGCAACACACACAGAAAATAAAGTAAGAAAGTGCCATCGTCTCTTGCAACTCGGAGAACTTGAGAGAGGAAAGTTTGCAACAGCCGGAACGAAAAGAAAGTATATATTGACTGCCCCATGATGATAGCAAGAGTACAATGACTGGATTACAAAAGCCAGGAAAGAACAGGATGATTGAAACAAGGATGAGAGAGAGAGAGAGAGAGAGAGAGAGAGAGAGAGAGAGAGAATCCGATGACAATAGAACAAAGAAAGTAGGCGTATGGTGACGGCAACACAAAGAAAGTACGTATATGCCAGTAGTAATAGAGAAAGCAGGGTATGGTGAAAGAAAAAGAAAGTAAGAGTAATATGACCGTAACAAAGAAAGTATGGAGACTGTAACAAAGAAAGTAAGAATATTGTGAGCGTAACAAAGAAAGTAAGAGTATGGTGACCGTAACAAAGAAAGTAAGAGTATGGTGACCATAACAAAGTAAGAGTAATATGAGCGTAACAAAGGAAATAAGAGTATGGTGACCGTAACAATGAAAATAAGAGTATGGTGACCGTAACACAAATAAAGTAAGAGTATTATGACCGTAACAAAGAAAGGAAGAGGTATATGACTGTAACACAAAGAAAGTAAGAGTATTATGACCATAACACAAGGAACACACCAGCGCCACACAACAAGGGAGATGTGATTGCCTCTGTAGATGACGTTACTAAGTGCGCTAACACACACCGTCCCGAAAGTGTTAAAAAAAAAGAGTATTTTCCAGTACATTAATTTAACACTGTTGACCGCAGCGAAAAGAGGAGGTAAATGTTATGTTTTTCTGATATGCAATAAAAAAAGTTTTGACTCTGGCCATAAGAGGGAATTGGAAGGGTCCTTCGGATAAATATCACGTGATGGTACACAGGGAATGTTCAAATTCTGCATACTTCAGGGGTTTTACGGGAGCTTCACGGTTCAAAGGCTTAGACCTTTAAGTAACGAGTTTGTACTTTTTTTCTGTGCCATAATCTGTTGTAATAATAATAATAATAATAATAATAATAATAATAATAATAATAATAATAATAATAATAATAATAATAATAATAATAATAATATTATTATTATTATTATTATTATTATTATTATTACAATTATGAATATTATTGCTACTATTAGAATCATTAATATAATTCCTATTAATAACATTATTATATTTTCGAGGGTGAGGGACAAAACAAGGGAGATAGGAACCTTGTCTTTTCTATGGCAGAGACGTGTTCTGGATAGTAGCCAAACTGATAAGATTATGCCTCACAGCTATAACTTAACCGCATGTATACTGTACGGTATATATAATGAAAAACATGTCGATAGTCATTGTTCCACTTTATTAATTTGTTTAGAAATGAGCCACAACATTCTGTATTAACTTTATGTCGTTTACTCGTTTAATAACTAAATAGTTTACTGATCAACTATTCCCGCCAGAATTGGTACCCACAATTTATGGAATTTGTTGATGAGCGGGTGGAGGTGAACCCAAACACACCAACACTCTGGCTAGCTGTGGCGTGTGGAAAGTAGGCTGACTGCGTGACATAGTAGGTGGGCTGTCTGACACTGTAAACACATCCAAGCGTGAATAGCGTTGGGAAAGAGGAGAGGGAGGGGGGAGAGGACTAGTAAGAAATATTAAGTAATATCAGTCTGGTGTCTCTCGAGGAGTCAGACAACATGCTCCTAGTGTTGACACTCAAATGCGCCTCTGCATACGGTTCATAATTTAACCCAAATCAATACTGCTGCAACGCATAATCAACCAGACTCGCTTTAGTACAAAATTTAATATTTGGCTGCATTACTAAATGTTGACCATATATTATATATTATTGAATACTACACAAAAAAGTTCATTACCGGTATAGTATTCACTATTTTCATATGAATGCTGATACTATGAAATCGTTCATCATTTATTTTATAAAATAATCGAATGCCAATATTTTTCATTGTTGTATATCATTGAAACAATTTGTTTTAATTTTCGTGCGTAAGTTACTGCTAGACTCTACTGCGTTTTCTTTATCTACTGACAGCTGGGGACAAACGGAATGATTGCGTGTTACAAACGCTTTAGTAACGTAATTATCTTCATTATTCGGCTAATTGCTCGTTAACACCTTAAGCAATTAATATGTTTTCCTTGCAGGTCTACCGTTTAGATAGGAAATTATTTATCTGGATTTTTCTCCAGTTAGCCTCATGACCACCAAATATTGCAGATTACACGGTTCATCCTTCGTGGACAGTGGAAGTGAATAGATCACCAAACCCTCTGACTCGTCAAACAACACTCCCAGTACGCAAATCATGAATCTCACTAGTATGTAAGGGGTACCATGAATGGTTGCACACCCCTCACCGCCTCAGATGAACAGCACTCTTAATTACTAATAAGTAAATCTGACAAAATGATGTATTCACTTCTGGATTTGGCGTAGCATAGCGGGTATTGCTCAGGCGTTGTGTCCAGGCCGTGTGCGGGTGTCATGAGACGGCGAATGTTGAGGTGACGGAGGGGGCGTGTAGTAAGGTGTCTTACCTGGGGTCGGCGATCAGGGGCCAGCAACGGGCTATGCAGGCGCCCATCGTGCTTCCTGCGGGCGTGGGCGTGGCAGCCGCGTCTTAAAGCTTCTGGGCGTCGACATAGGCATCCAGGTGAGCGTAGGAAGAGGTCACCAAGGAAGAAATACGGTGGAGCGCGGCGGTGTCCGCCATGCCGGGCCAGCTCGGCTGCTCCACCAGCACCCACCGCTCGTAATCAATAGTGGTGTCCGAGTCAGCCCACACTGGCGGCCGCTGACGGGCTACTGACTCATCGCAGCGGCCAGTCACGGCATATGGGGGCTCAGTAGAGTGGTGATCAGCAGGCCGGGCGCCACTCACGACTTGTCTGGGCTAACGCGGTCATTACGTTCGTCACCAGACCCCAGTCTCCGCCACCCTCACCACCAATTGTCACCAGGTTCGCACACGCGGGTTATCAGCTGATATCAATGTGGTAGCAACACGTGGTGAGTAGCAAGCCTCTATCTGCTCCCACGCGCTCTTACACTCAGGGTCCTTAAGGAAGGTCCTCCACTGCGGCCCTTAAGTGTGCATTCACGAGAACTTAATTAAAAATCTTGACGGCGGGTACTCGGCAGAGGCTTGACGTAGAGTTCTGATACAGTACACTGTGTTCTGGTACTTGTGTCGGGGGATATGAAGTGGGTGGTGGGTGTTAGGCAATTTGTGACCAGCGCTTAACTCGTCTGAATGATTATTTTGCGAAGATTTCTCTTAGTTTTAATATATAGTACAGTACGCATTACAGATATGTTACTATATGATGAAGTTTTGTAGCTATCGAAAAAGTGGACCATGTATATCGTAGATTATACATAATAGATAATTTTAATTGTAATTGGCGTCAGCAGCAGGTCGCTCATAGGTAGGTACAGTATTAGTAATTATGTTTTCATTTGAATGGTTTGAAAGTTATAAACATTGACCAGTTTAAAAGCCTTTGTGAGATGTATTCTCTTTTTTGGTTTTGTTAATCAAGCAAATTCCGACAGAGACGACGAAAATATTTATATTTTATGATGAATAATGTTAAAGGGAATTAAAATACAGCCAAGACTTGTATTACTACAATAATTACAGGTTTGTTGTTGTTTACGTGTATTTCCGTACTTCAGCTACTGTGGTATATAATTTTTTCTTTGGTTAAAGCGCTAGACAATGACTAATAGAAATGATGGAAAATATAATGTCGGCGTTATAACATATTACTGCGCTTTGATAACGGGCACTTTTCATTAACAATTAAACAGTAAGAGAGATACATCTAATTTTGATGTTGAATTTATAATGTATTATTGAGCCTCAACAACTAAAGTCTTTAAGCCTGTACACTCGATTAGTAATTATAATAGACATAAATGATTAATGGCTAAAAGAAGATGTTGCTTTAATATGCTATACACAAGGTCATCAAGCACATAACTGCGTTGTTTGTGACAAAAGTCATCACAAATATCATAATTTCTTATTAGAAAACAATACAATGCAATATTGTCTTCATACTGCATTTGCATAAATTAAGTAAATGGTGACATTGATCTGTTATAAACATAAAGTAATGAGATCATTGGACTTACCTACACTGGTCAGCCTCTCATCTTAGTTGTCTATTTTGGCGTACAGTATTCTTGTATCTTCAAATTACGAGGAGTCGAAGAATATTCACCGTACGATCCTCTGAGGTTCAGGGCTGGGTCTCAGCATCTTAAAATAAAGCAGATAAAAAGAAAACAGACGAAAATAGAGCGTGTTAGTGGTGCGGCATAGTAAAGGCTTTACTATGCCGCTCCACTAACTTAGTAACTGTGCTAAAGTGGATACAAACATCAGATTTGGCACAAAGGTACGACTGTTCATGCTTACAGTTACGGGATACAGAACCACTGTCAAATATTGCTTTAGCGCATGCGCAACTGGATTTGTTTTTCCAGTGCAAATAAAACCATTCAAGATTGCGGGATTGTTTTTATATTTGATCACATTCACCCCCTCTCCCCCACCAAAAAGAAAAGAAAAGTGGAATGAGCTTAAATACGGCAGATGATAATTTGACGCTAAATAGTTCAGACTATTACACTACAAATTATTATAGAGTGGAACTTCTGCTGAAACATATATACTTTCTTGCTCTGTCCGGCAGACACGCTTTTTTTTCTATATTTTAAACATATACAGGAAACGTGTTTCTATACGACATAAATATACTCGCGTATTGCTGGGGATATATCTTGTGTGTGTATGTGAAGAGTTACCGACGAGCTTGATCGCGTTCCCTAGGATGTAACAGTGCCGCTAGGTCCTGCCCATGCAGATATCTGTGATCTGCTCCATGACACAGTCGCGAACCACTTCTAAGTTTGGAGTCGTTTCCCTTGAGGATTAAGGTTGTATGGACTGGGTTTATTTTGCGATTGTATTTGATTTAGGATGTATGGACTGGACTGTTAGAACAGGATTCCCAACAACTGTTACCTGCATCTAGAGAAATAAGACCAGTAACAGTGAAGAAAGTGCTCATGAGTGTTTACATTCTCCATTGCATTCTCCAAGGTCGCTTGTACATAGAAGCCCACTTTTGGATCATTTCATCAATGATTAAATGACACGTTTTTGTCCTGCAATGTATTTGTTTTAGTCCAAAATGAGAAGGTTTATTTCAACACAGAGGTGCTGCTAGAGGTACAGTAAACGGAGCTTTAAGGGCGTATCGGTTAAAGGTGTGGACGCCGGATGAAGCCAGCAAGCAGTATGATTCCCATGGTGGCAGTGACGAAACTGTTCTTATGTACAGAGAAACCCTGACTTATCACCTGTCATGATAAACGCTCAGACGGTATGAAAGAGTCACCGGATTTGTTCTAAAAGGATCGTTTTGTTGACAACATTATCCCTTCTTTATGAGGAATTCTTATAATACTAATACTGTATACTGTATGAAAGCAATGTGGTCCGATGCCTAAAATTTCCTCGGGTAAACAGTTAAACCATACCGTAAGAAGCATTCGGCAAGATGATCCTTGTTTAAAATAACAGTTCACGGTGTAAGGTATCCTACATACGAGTAATTCACTACCAACGACACTGTCATATGATCAATCATGTGACTGACTGTGGGAGAGCTTGACGCTGGTACACTTCTGGTCCTCGAGATTAGAGATTGAGCTGATTACCTTCTGTTTGCGCTGAGAAATAGAGAGAGGTAACCCATGTGCTAGGTAAGGCAGAAGCCAAATCTAGCAGGTGTACCAACAGTATCTTATGATTTGATGCGTGAGTGGGAAGGTGACATGTAACTCCGCCGTGAAGATATGTGAAAATGATGGGATATTACTGGAAACTAGACATGTTTGATATTATGTGCATCACGAAGCCTCTGTAAGGCTTCTGACTATCCATGAGGATTACAAGATTCTTTTTTCTTTTTACAAAACGATGCTTGTGTCAGAGAGAAAGAAGAACTGTATTTATCGTCGGTGTTGCTGGACCAGTGAAAATCTCGATGAGGTTTATTATTATCTGTTCCGGGTATCTAAACCCATCACGATATATGTGGCCAGTGGTGAGGAAATTAATACACCATTGAGAGCAAGGAATGAGAGCCTCATCTTTGGAAGGGAAGGCATGATGATACTGGCGTCAGCAAGCCTTCTCTGCTTAGGAAGTAAAATAGATACAGCATTAATGTGACCTTCGAATGTATTCAGAACCTTGCCTCAGGCCCGCACGTGATGTAACAGATCAACAACACACGAGGTCATGGTCCAGTTTTCACTAAACCACAGACTTACCCACAAAACTTATAATAAACATTATTGATTTTATGTCGTTTCTCCAAGTTTTTTTTGAGTATACAGACTTTAGTTTATGGTCATTGAGTAGAAATCTAGTACATCGTCTCTGATAAAACATAATCTTGCCTTAACTTTAAATTATTGATGATAAAGTATTTACTAGTGCAGAATTTGAGTTTAAAGACCACAATTGCTAGAAAACAGTAATACTTTATAACATCAACATCTTATTAAGAGGCTGGTGATAATACTCCGCCTGCACCCTGCCGCCCATTGTTTGAGGTACACGATAATGAAACACGGTTCATAGCGTCACTTAAGGTATATTAAGAAACTCAGAGCTGACCTAACTTACCATAACACACACACACACACACACAAAGGCATGCATGCATTACACAGATTTTATTTTATTCATAATATAACTATTGATATATTTAGTAGTTTACAGTATACAGAACTAACTTATAACTGGGTCACATACAAGCCCCTGGAGTGTACTCGTATACTGTGACTCAAGATAATTATGCTTTATATAAGTTTTAGAATAATATTTAACAGTATGATAGTCTATAGTTTTTACACGACAAATACTCACAGGCAGGTCAACAGAGCCACATTGTGTTACCAACTTAAATATGTGTATCTGTTGATAAGTGAGTAGCATAAGTACAGTATATCACATTTGTTAGTACAATTACACATTATGTATAGTTTCTATCAGAAACTGTAATGTACACAGGTAAATCAATGTAAACAATAATCACCGCTGTGTTGGGTTCAATACCTAGCACTCGGAGGTGATTATTGTTTACTATATATATATATATATATATATATATATATATATATATATATATATATATATATATATATATATATATATATGGTTATACACTGGTAACACATTGTCATCCAAACATTATTTTCCACCCCCTTGTGACCTACAGGCTACATCAACAATCAAATGACTGTAGCAGTGTAGCTGTATTCTCATCCATCGTTGGTGGTACAAAGGTCATCCACCTTACACACTCGAATTCATCCACTTGTCAGTTCCTGGTGAGTTGTATCCAGTCAACCAGTGTCTCTTTATTGTTCGCTGACTGTTCATCACTGTTCACTTCGATAGAAGGCAGATTTTCAAGAATGGACTGTTTACTGCTGTTCAACAATGTGTGTTTGTTTGTTGTTATTGCTGTTGTTGTTTCTGTTGATGTTACTGTTGTTAGTAGTTAGCGCGCCAGTGTCTTCACTTCCTCTCTAGGTGGTTCATTGTTACCCTCAAAAAGTTTGTCACACTTCTCTTTCACGGGGTTCTAATGATTCTTGCCACTTCCCTCGGCGCCGCAGTTCACAGAGTATTACCATTCTCATAGTCACTGTATTGATTCGTGGAGTCTACCTGTCTCTTGTCACTTTCCTCTCTTCATAAGGCACTACCGAACCCTAACTCGGCAAGTGCCACCTACAGTGCCACCTATATGAGCCGTGTTTGGAGACTATGCTGGATGTCTAATGTGAGATGGTGTCGGAGGTCTGCTGGGTGTCTGTGTTGGAGGTCAGTTGAGGAACTGTGTTGGAGATTTGACGTGAAAGTGAGTTGGAGATCTTGCGCGAAAGGGAATTGGAGGTCTGGCGGGAGAGGGAATCGGAGGTCTTGCGTGAGGCATTGTTGCGAGTGAAGTAGGTTGAAGCCGTCCTGGAACCGTTACCTCCAAGGAATCCTGTTGACATAATGTGATTCGTGAGCTACCCGACTTCATGGTACATTCGCCTGCACTTATACCAGGTACAGTGGCTGGCGCGTTTTATGAGATGTGGCACCTCTATGGAAACCTTATCTAACATATCTTTTTTTTCTTTTTACAATTTGCCCGCGAGGGGGCTAGTTTATTGGGAACCCCCCTTGATTCCTGTGCAAGGTGAAGCGCAAAAGCGTTTACAGAGCCCAACAGGGAAGCATGCGTAGTTCATGATATCCTTAGTCTGGCTACCATTGTGAAGTTCCTTAGGTCCATCCCGGATGTTTTAATACGATGTAAACAAAAAAAAGTTGCCACATCTCACAAAATGTGTCCACTACTGTACCAGGTTTAAGTGCAGGCGATTATACCTCTGTTATTTTACCCAATTAGGCAGTTGGAGCAACACATCGTTACTTTACTATTGAACGTTATACCATTGGAATATAACACAACTATAAGGGACATCACATCATTCCTATACCTGAAAAATTACCATTGCAACTCAAGACAAGTTATATTGTTGTTATATCTCATCATTTCTATATTCTTAGAAGTACCATTGGATCATCATACCATTAAATAACAGAACATCCTAAGAGGTTTCATTGGTATAACACATCCTTATCGTTTCACAATAAAACAAATTAATTCTACGGACTGTAAAAGGTAGTTTGGGATTATAACACCCTCACTCTACCACAACACAACATATATCAACTCTTCTTTGACAGTAACACAAAGTTAGAATGTGTTTTAGCTGCAGCAACAGTAGTCAACTCTGTCTAAACTTTCCAAACTGACTGACTGAGGTCGCGCCACATGAGCTTCACTGTCTCTCTGACCTGCTTATACCACACACACTGTATCCATGACCTGTTTATACCACACACACTGTATTTTTGAGCCTGCATGTACCAGAACACCACACACACTCTATCCCTGATCTACTTATACCACACACACACACACTGTATCCCTGATCTGCTTATACCACACACACCTATCTATGAACAGGCATGTACCCGAACACCACACACACACACACACTATCCCTGACCTGGATGTACCACAACTGTGGAATCAGGAACAGTTTTGGGCTTCAAAATAGCTCTTGGAAAGACTATATAAAAAAAACAAAAACAATAGAGGGATCCGACACAGGCCACTGGTCATCTACCCTCCAGACGACCACTAGGTAAATAAAATCAACCAAAACCAAAAATGCAATAATATGAAATATGATAACATAAGTAATTATAGCACCACAAAATAACGACTAAACACTATGTTAATGTTCAGACTACAACACAACTATATTACTGGTTATACTAAATCATTTGTTAGATGATTACGACAGTTATGAAATACATGTTCCTTTCTATATACTGTACTAGAGTTATTAATATATCAATTAAAGCATTTTCATATATAAATAATGAATCTTCTTATATATATATATATATATATATATATATATATATATATATATATATATATATATATATATATATATATATATATATACTATATATATATATATATATATATACTAATAACCACAAGGAAAGAAAAACACAAGTTCCCAGCGCTTTCTTTTTCCTTGTGGTTATCATATACTACCTAGATCACCTTGCACCTACAGTGATTTATTATGCATATATATATATATATATATATATATATATATATATATATATATATATATATATATATATATATATATATATATATATATATATATTATCTTGATAAAATCACACGGGAAAATGGAAACAACGGAGCACCGTGTGATTTTATCAAGATTTATCTTATCCACGTTTTCATTGTGGATTTACATGAAATATATATTATGTGACTACAAAATATTGGCAAGCCAACACTCATTGTTGTGGAAGGCCGGCGAGGTATTTTTGTATTCAATTTGGTGCCGCAAAGAATATTTATAGTAGCGACCACACATTCTACTACGATTAATAGGATGTTTACCACAGATTTTCTCTCAGGACTACTCACACACTCCTCTGGACAACTCTCTCCAAAATCCTTCTCAACTGCTTTCACACACCCTTCTACATACTCTTTTACCCACTTCCTTATTATTCCTATTACTTAAATATGCTTTATAATTCTGTCCCACATTTCTTGCTTATGTTTTCCATGTTTCCTTATTCCATACTACATTACCCTCTTCAAGGCTTATGTTTTAATAGTTATACCTTCCTATATTACACTTTCTGTGCCCTTAATTGAAAGTTACATTTTCTGTGAACATATTTTAAAGGGGAAACACTATCTTTTGGTACATTATAATGGCAACTGCTGTATCCAGTACTTCAATAATAAGTATTGTAGATTTGATGCTCATGGAGCTTGAAAAAGCCCCTGACAAATTAAAGAATAATATAGGTAATTATAGGATTCAGACATAAACAATAAATATGAATATCTGTGCACTTACAAACATCATAAATACTTTACAAACTAGATAATAACAATAACGGTAATAACCAGAGTTCGGTTCTCAATTGAGTTTTATCATAGAGCCTGATATACCATAGCCTGCGTAAATTATAAACATACTTTGCATATACAAAGCCAGTTTGGTAATAGTGTGCAATAACAGTCAGAAGCAGCTCGCGACACAAGAAGAAACCACATCTAACCTAAGATCGATAGCATAAGTTACAGTAGGTGTGACTGGTTTGTGCTAGTTGCTAAAAATAAACTGTATATAGGTTATGCTTTCTTGACAACTAAAAAAGTAAGAAGATGAAATCAAAGATTTAAATAGATGGACGGTTGTTCTCAATGAACTGAGTAGTAACTGAGACGGTTTGAAGAGAAAGAAGTAAACAAGATAGAAGAAGGCAATTCAATTGAACAGGCACGCGACTCAGAAAAAGTGTTAAATTGATCAGGGGCAAGAGGAGGTGGAGGTAAATAGTCAGCGAAAAGTCAGCCGTTACTGGAGCAGGTACAGATACATTTTGGAGCTAGTGCATGCCCACAACTTGCCAACAGTGCGTAACAGAGACGTGACCGACCGCTAAAGCGGCTAACGAACCGATCACTCCATCAGTGGCGAAGATAAAAATAAAAGTAATTAGGACAGAGTTCTAAAACACCATTGGGGTTTGGTTGACAATTTAGGATGTGGTTGACAATACTGTACAAGACCCGGTTGACAATACACGCTCTGGTTATCATAGAGCCTGGTTGATAATACAGATACCTCGTGAAATGGTATCAAGTGAACATAAGTATGTAGTTAAGGAAGAGTCTCCCAGTAACTTTGATGCCATTTCTAACGTAATTTTGGTGTTTTAGTGAAAGTCATCCAGTTACGAGGTGAAGTCGTTGTACGAGCTTTTAATCCCCCCTCCCACCCACCCACCCAGCCTACGATTTGTACGCTCGTGAACATCTGATAATTGTGAGGTTGGAGAGGTAGATTATTGCAAGGTCTACAGACCTTGGGTTCGTGTCAAATCGAATAGGGGATTACACTATATTGAGCTTAATTAATTTGGGTTAGATTTTAACTTTTTAGATAGGTTATGTCAGAGTAGGTTACACTATGTTAGTTTAGGTCCTTAGGATTTAGGTTATATTGGATTAGGTTAAGTTGAGTTTAACCTCTTGTGTACGGGGTCGCCTCTGAGCTGAATAAAATCGCCTGGCGTTAACCAAATAGAATAAGAAAAGTGGCTTACACAGTGAAGGAGTTAGTGGAGATAGTCTATAATGTTTAACGAAGATAGATTCTGTTATATTGGTTTGAAGTTAAGCTATGGTAGCTTAGGTTTAGGCTTTAGTGAGTCAACTTAAGTTAGAGTTCACGTTCTAAGACTGTGTTAGGTTAGGTTACTGTGGATAAAGTACTGCAATGAGCAATAATTTGGTTCGGTTATGTTATGTTATGATAGGTCGACAGTATTAGCTTAGGGAATAGGACGAAGAAGTGTTTTCTGCGGATATGAAATCACCATCATTTGTGAAAATTGAGAGACACATACGTGGGAGTACAGGATAATAGTGATAATAGGAAGAACACGTCTCTATATAATGGTGGTGGTAATGGTGGTAGTAGGAGGAACACGTCACTACACACTGGTGATGAGAAGAGTGGTGGTAGTGGAAGGAAGCGACCACGAGTCTGTAAATAATGGTAGTAGTGGTTGTTGTAGGAGACAAGTACGTCACAATACCCTGGGCACTGGTGGAGGGAGTAGAACACGTCACAACATACACTGGTGGTGGTAGTGGTGGTATCAGGCAAAACACATAACACTGGTGGTTGTGGTGGTCGTTACTACACAATGATGGTCTCACACGATACATGGACGTATGTAGAGTCGTCCTCCGCCCCTGGTGGTTGGGGACACAACCCTTAGTGTAATACAAAACAAAGACAACACAACACACGGTGGGGCACATATAAACATCATGTGCACAGTATATGTAAGATAAACAAAGATATTTACACAGGAAAAAAAAACATCTATTGAAGCTGTACTATTTATCTACCAAACTTCTCTTACATGACAAACAATGTATAGAACATAGACTACGAGAGATAGTTTACCAAGTTCCTAGAAAAGTGTTTACTGCAGATATTAGACCCTCCCCCGATCACTTGAAGATTGGCCTCAACTTGATTCACCCTAAGATTCATCACCGCAACGCAAACCCAACCTAGCCTAATCTAACCTACCTTTTACAAGTAGGTAGGTTAGGTGTTTAATCCTCAGGTGTAGTAAGCAGGGGAACTACTCATCAAGTGATCCGAAAAAGTTAGTGTTGATAGTTATGGAAAAATATCTCATTATAAACAAATATCTGTAATAGGATTTATATTAATAATCAAGAGGCAAGGAGAGATGTGTTGTAACAGATAGGTACTGTGAACTGACAGCCAGGTGGAGACGAGCAGGTAATGAAGAGTGACAGAGAGACAGGCATGACAGAATGGTAACAGGTGGGACATTGTTGCCATCACTCTAGACTTACCTCCTATGCATGACACAACTGAACAACTAGACTACTGAATTACCGCATGACAATAATATAAATAGATAAATAAATAAATAACCAACAAAAGAAATAGGAGAGGGGTGTCTATCTGGTGGGGGAAGGGAGGAAGGGTTGTCTGTCTATCTGGTGGGTGAAGGGAGGAGGGGTTGTCTATCTGGTGGGGCAAGAGGGGGTGTCTATCTGGTGGGGGAAGGGGGAGGGGTGTCTATCTGGTGGGGGAAGGGAGGAGGGGTCTATCTGGTGGGGGAAGGGAGGAGGGGTTGTCTGTCTATCTGGTGGGGGAAAGGAGGGGGTTGTCTATCTGGTGGGGAAGGAGGAGGGTTGTCTGTCTATCCTGGTGGGGGAAGGGAGGAGGGGTTGTCTATCTGGTGAGGGAAGGGAGGAGGGTTGTCTATCTGGTGGGGAAGGGAGGAGGGGTTGTCTGTCTATCTGGTGGGGGAAGGGAGGAGGGGTTGTCTATCTGGTGGGGGAAGGGAGGAGGGGTTGTCTATCTGGTGGGGGAAGGGAGGAGGGGTTGTCTATCTGGTGGGGGAAGGGAGGAGGGGTTGTCTATCTGGTGGAGGCAGGGAGGGTTGTCTACCTGGAGGGCGTGGGGAGGTAATTTTCACGTGACCTTCCTCTAACTTAAGACTTGAATAAATACTAAACCACGATGGACACTTCAGGAGTACTACGGGTAAATATGGGTGAGGCAGTAACTCTGAACATGGACTCCGGGTTGTATATTGTGATTATTATTTTTTCATGGAGAACTGTTGGCGAGATAATGAATAGAATCACTTTATCACGGTGAAAAATATCCTGTGATATGCATGATTATGAACAAGATAATGTTTTTTTTCCAATCTAAGTTACTGCTGAAAGTTACCTATTTCCAGGTCATTACTTATATTATTTTGTTTATTTGTCAAGGGGATGTGGTGGGCAGGGGGATGGGACACCTCACACGCTGTAGTGCCTCAGACGGTCTTTGACAAGGACCCTCCTGTATTGAGTTGTTGAAGTCAATCGCACCTGATGCTGTCTGGCGACGACCCAGGAGCTTCCTGAAGCCTAGCCTGAAGTTTTCGCTGAAGCCACCATAGAGGATTGGGTTGAGGGCCGAGTTGCTATAGCCGAGGAAGTAGGCCCAGAAGAGTGCGGGCTCGAACCACCCCGGCAGCTGAGCCAAAAACATGTTTATTAAGGACTTATTGAGGTTTATAGTACAGGTATAGTAACTGCCATATGGTGATTGTCATAAACAACAAGACATTAATATCTACGTGATGAAAGTATCACTGAGCTACATTAAGTTCCCCTTGGTAAAAGTGTCAATATATGTACAATGATTTTCATGTGGCGATCGTGTCATAAAGAGCTGTATGTGTACAGTAATGCTAACGAGGCGACAGTTTCACAAAGCACATTATCCTTAGGTGGTCCATATGAGGTGAATGACTTAAAATACAGCCACTGCATTTACCGTGTTGATGACAGTGCAGTAAAGTGGCATGATTAACAATGTACTGTACTGTACTGTACCTGCTGCACAGTAGACCAACACCACAAACTCATTTAAATCTTTCATGAACTATCTTCTGGAAAGAATAAAGTATAGAATGATCAAAATTCTTACATCAAATACAAAAACATAATTCAGGAATTATATCTTGAAACAGAATAAATATTGTGTTTCAGAAAAGAAAATCCCTTTGGTCTGCTGGGCTACCCGAGTATGGCAAAATGCACGAAATTTTGAACCACAACTACACCACACGAGGACTATGACAACCAAAGTCTAATTAAACCAAGTCAACCCACGTGCAGGAGGTGGAGCTAATTATATGACGTAATTGGTCGTAGTGGAAGAAAACGTTAGTGAGGCAGGACTCGTATATTATCCCAGGTAAGACCACCCCACTGTATTAGAGGATATTCTTGCCATATATCCTGATTTTCTCATCCCCTAGCACACTATGTTTCAGTTAGTCACTTGAACTTCTCATGCAATCATTATGTTTATGGTATTCCTATTCACATTATAAAATAAAATATTAAAATTATAATCAATAATCTTCTTCCTCTCTTTATTATTATTTATACTCTCATGATTTTGCTGCCAGCATAAGTGTAAAACCAATTTAGTAATCGTAGGCACATGGACTAGCTATTTACTGAGGGGGGGGGGGGCAGAAGGAATACAAGAATTGAATAAAATAGTTAAAGAAAATAATAAAACACTATTGATTATAATTTTCATCATTCTCTCTCTCCCAAAGCTGTTACAGTAAATCAGTGACACAAATATATGTGTAGAGGTTTTCAGTTTATTAATATGGCCACTATATTACATATGACTAGACTATACAACAGTTTTAAGCAACATATAGGTACTTGTTTCTACACATCCGAGGAATTCCTTGCTGAACATTAGACTTTGCTGCATGCACAATAAAATCCATTTTCTTTGTTTTTATCCTTTAGATATCGATGAAATATCAAAATTTGATCATGTAGTCTATAATTTGATATGCATTCAGATATGGCGCATTTACCAGGCATTGTCTCAGACCCTCACATGACAACAGCCAGCTGGTAACTGAGGTCCCTCCGGCCACCTCCCGGCCGCCGACCAGATGACGTCATGCACGGCGAAGGACAAATTTTCGACTCGAAGTTGGTTGACTTGGTATAATTAGACTTTGGTGACGACCACACAAGGACTGTCACGATCACAAACGAAGATCTCGGTGTCACATGAGACGTGCAAGGTCATAAGAGGATAGACGGGCATCATGTGAGTTGGCAATACTAGAGTAAACGTAGGATTTGAATCCATAGTCTTGTAACGATGGAGCTGATCTACGGAAAAGACTTCTAGACGTAATTTTGCTTGGCAAAAATTATAAATAGGTGGTGGAATATAAACTGAATAATAATATCCACATAGATGATTCTTATAAGGAAGAACACCAACATGAGTTATAAGGCTTTAAAAATAAAACGTATAAGAGGAAATTTGTGTAATTCTTGATTATCATACACAGGAAGCTACCTCACGCACGGTCACTGGCGCCACTTCACATGTCCTTGGTAAATCGCAGTAATCATAATATGTGGAGGTTGATTCATGGATGATACGTATTACAATAATACAATGTAATGAGAGTGAAAGGAGTAATATAATATGGAAATATGAATACTGTATAAGGATATATGGGTCAGAGGAGGCCTAACATATAGCCACGAGTTCCGTTGAGTCAATTACCTCATACTGGAAGACCTCCCCCCTTCAATCGAATTTCATTAATTGACTTACTTATTGGGTAGCTTATAGTATATAAACTGTAAGAAGCGTTATATACTGTATATGCGGATAGTTGTAGGCCTGTATCGTGGAGTGTGGCGTGAGTGAGGTGTTGTGGTCATGGCAGCGGTAGGGATCATCTTCACAGGCGTTCTCAGAGTCATCATGAAACATCTAAACAGGATTGATGAAAATTACTTATTTAACACGATATTATGAAGGTGGGGAAGCCCTCATAGTTTTACCTGACGCCCAGCACCCGGACTTGCTCACCAATCAGCTTCATCTTTACAGGATTACTATTCATCTATCCTAAAGCAATTGCGACTCAGCCACATTGTAAACATCATTACAAAGGAACTCTTTAAGGCAACTGTACATGAAGGTGAGGGGGGAAGGAGGTTCACCAAGACGTCATACGTATCGAGTTCTTTCTCCATAGAGTCATACATACCGGGTAGTTCTCCATAGGGTCATACAAACTGGGTAGTTTTCCATAAGGTCATACATACCGGGTAGTTCTCCATAGGGTCATACATACTGGATAGTTCTCCATAGGGTCATACATACCGGGTAGTTCTCCATTGGGTCATACAAACTGGGTAGTTCTCCATAGGGTCATACATACCGGGTAGTTCTCCATAGGGTCATACAAACTTGGGTATTTCTCCATACGCTCATACATACTGCGTAGTTATCGATAGGATCCACTGTGAGGTCGTATATGGAGAGGGCGTGAAGGGGCAGCCAGCAGATGGTAAACGTCAGAAGGACCGTGGCTGTCATCCTCACAATCTAGTAAGGACACGAATCAAACATTAACATCTTATTGCCTGTGCGAGTAACACCAACAGCTGTCAAGAGAAGAAGAAGAAGAAGGTGATAGTGATCTTAAGCCAGACTGCTTGTTTTATGTTTCATGGTTTAGACTTTAGATTATCAAATATTCTTACGTTGCTTTCCGTATTCGTGATTGGTTTAGTAAGATCTAGTTATGGTAGAGCCTCAGTAGCAATTCTGAAGACATTTTAGTTGTGATCTTCGCGTTGCATTTTAAGAGAGCTAATTGGACGAGTCTTGATATCTTTACTTTGGGGAGAAAGATTGAAGTAAGATTTTTTGAATCTAAGTTTGAGAATGAAATGAAAAGTCGAAATATGTGGAAGTTTTTAAAACATGACAGATGGGTACAGAGGAAGGTGGAGAAGTACCTTTAATTGGTTTAGATGAACGTTAACGGAAGACGAATTAGTATCATTTGTAGGAGAAAACGAGAATTGTTGTGTTGTTTATTAGGAAGACCTTGGAGACTTCTGGAGGCTGATTGAGATGAGAGAGAGAGATAGGGAGAGAGTCTCCCCTGAGTGTAGCGCAAATTGAATGACTCATATAAGGATATTTCGCGTCAACGTTAAAACTCAGGCTGGAAGGAAGACCATCGCTTTTGTACTGTACTAATAAGAATATAGAGAGGATGAAACAAGAGTAGTGGCAGAGCTGACCTTGCGCCTGGCATTGATGTGAGGCTCAGGGGTGGAGGCGAGGTCAGTCAGGGGTCCTCTTCTGACACACCATAGACGGAAGATGATGATAGTGTAAGCGAGTGTCATCACCACCACCGGCACGAAGAATAACGTCACCATCAGCTGTCCACCATCACCACCACCACGAATAAGAGAAACAGTAAGAAACGCATTCATTATTTTTTTCAATACATAATACAGAAGTGAAATAATGAAGGGCCATAACTTGGATGATAAGAAAGTTTAATATCTTCTTCATATATCAACAGGTTAATAAATAAGTTAAGAGTACATTAACAAGGTTCTCCTCACCATTATTTTGTAGAAATTGAAGACAGAGCGGTAGGAGGGGTTGCAAGAGAAGAGTACGTCTCCACAACTCTCCTCCAGCAAGTCGTTCCACTACGCCGTCACACCAGGGGGGACGAGACAATATTAAAAACTTCACCACACTTTAGGATTAACGAATGAGCACTGAGCGTCTGTCAAAGGTACCAGCTGTCACATATCACAGACACGATGAGGCAGGTTGGGTACATGATAATCTCTCCTCCTAGCTTGGATATTTATGAGCCATTTATGATTCTACAACAAGCTATTTGCAATATGGTAAAACTGCTGGTACTGACTAACACAAACAGGTGGTGATATGGTTAAACTGTTGATATTGACTAGCAGAAGATATCAATCACATATCGCTTCAACGCATCGCTCACATAATAAAATAACCACCCCGTCAATGTAACCACTACAGTACTTTAGTATACAAATATTGATACGTTTCAACTTCTATAGACTGATACAAGAGACCTCGTGTAAAAAAAAAAAAGAGATTAAAATCAATCGGTGGTTTAATGTGCCGAGGAAGATGAAGGAACAATAAGAGACATGTGTTATTAAACTACCCATTTGTTCTTTATTTATATTTTGCGAGATAGTGCTCGTCACAGGATGAACACGTTAGTTAAGAGAGTTCTAAGTCCTCAGAAATTAAGATGAGCGGCGGATGGAGAGTCACAAGTGGCATCAAAGAACTGACACCTCCTTGACACTTAACCTCCAGCTGAGACATTACTTAGATACTGTATTGTCTATCACGTGATAATACAGCCGGTCCTTATAGCCTCAGACCTTTACTGTATTCGCTATTTTATCATTGTCTTATTCATTCATATAACCCGTCTCGATAATATAAGTATTTGGGTATACCGGATGAAGACACCAGCCGTAACCTGCATGTTGTACCAGTGTCCCTTGTATCATACCCAACCAACTACAGAAACGAATTTGGGTCGCAGCAGTGAGACGCAGGTGGGCTACAGGCACTAAGGTTATCTAAGATTCATTCTCGTCCTTCCCTCTGACCAGGAATATACGAACGCATTTAACTTATTTAAGAAATAACACTAACATGAAGACCAAAATGACGTTAAATTGCCGTGAGAATTTATTATAGAGTAATGAACCGAGTTATAGAAAACATTTACTTATGAACCCTTACTAGCGTTACTGGACAATAATTTATCAAATGAATCTTTAATAATTTGCTTTTTCGCATGTGTGTGTGTGTGTGTGTGTGCACCCTTTGTAAGCTTGTAAATAAATATGATAGTTAGAATCATCTTCATAAAGTATAATATTAATGAGGACAATAACACGCACTTGATTGCTGTAAGAGGCCAAGGTGAGGAAGGATACAACAGGGTGAAATGGGAAGGAGATGGCGAAGGAAAAGAGCCAGAGGATGATGATGAGAGTGAGGGGCCGGGAAGAGGCACTGCGGGCCCTGATGGGGAGCAGCACTGCGTACACCCGGTCACACGCCACCACAGCCAGGGTCAACACCGACACCGTCACGCACGTAGCTGTTGGGTGACACTGAGTTTCTACCAGATGACACTGAGTACCTGCCAGGTGACAGTGAACACCTGACAGGTGACTCTGTGAACATATGCCAGGTAACATTAAGTATCTGCCAGGTGAAACAATGAATACCTGCAGGTGACACTGAGTACCCAGGTGATACTGTGAGTACCTACCAGGTGACAGCGTTTGTATGTTAAAATTTCCCTCTAAAGTAACATTTCAGAACATATGTAACAAAGTATACCAGAATGATGACTCAAAAATAGCAGCAAAATGGCGTCAGATAACACTGAGACTGTTTAGACAACCTGTATGTCTTATCTCTTTATCTTCTATACAGTTCAGAGCAAAGGAAATTTTAACATTAGGACTCTGGGCTCATATCAACTTGGCTGAGGACGTTACTGAGAACATTACCTTGTGTCAAGACGCTGATCCTACACATTGCACGTCCCAGGAGGTAGAGTGGAGTGGTGATGCGGTTGACGATGGTGGGCCAACAGAACGCCGTGATGAGCAGGTCGGCGACGGCAAGGTTAACGAGGTAGTAGTTAATGGTGGAGTGGAGGAAGTTGTTCACGTATACCACCACCATCACCATCAAGTTACCCATCACCGACACCAGGACCACCGACCCCATCAGTAGCACCTGTGGGAGACGAGGGTTATTTATTGAAAATGTCATCATCATCATCATCATCATCATCGCTATTACCATTTTTGTCGGCATTACTACTACCATCAGCACTATCATTAGTATTAGCATCACCACCACTGCTCCACACTCCCCTTCGTACTCCTTCCCACACCACCCACCTACTCCCTCCTAGCACCTACATACTTCCTCCTAGCACCTACATATTCCATCCTAGTACCCACCTACTCCCTCCGAGCAACCACATACTCCCTCTTAGCACCCACCTACTCCATCCAAGCAACCACCTACTCCCTCCCACCACCCACATACTTCCTCATACCACCCACATACTCCCTCCCACCACCCACATACCCCCTTTCTTAACTCCATCCCGCACCTTACTTTCAGAACTTCGTAGAGGTCGAGGTGCCACACGCCGTCTAATGGTTTAGGGTAATTCTCCCGCATGACCGACGGCTCGGAGATGCTGCAGAGCCCAGTGTTGTTCATGGTGAAGTTGAAGTCCTTGCAGTGGTGGGCCTCCTCACAAGTTGGTGTTGATGCTACTGTTACTGCTACTAACTGCAACTGTTACTGTTACTTCTGCTACTGTTACTCAGGATGTAGTTTCTCGCATTTTTCTTGGTTCCTGTGGTCATAGGTGAACATCCTGGCAGACCTAGAGGGGATGCGGACTGTATTAATGTATATATCATTCAGATATTTTTGGTGCGATTTTCAAAGGTATTAAATGAACTTTGTCTGTCACTTAGGATCACCTGAAGATTAGACACCCAGATTAAACATCCTAAAGCCACCTGGAGGGAGGATTAGTTAGGTTAGGTTAAGTTAATCTTCAGGTGAAATACGCCGGGGTTAATCTTCAGGTGATCCGTCACTTAATTAGTATGTGATAAATGGTTGTTTAGTCAGGTGTATCATTAAACGCGTAAAGCAAGCTGTAGTGGTGTATACTCCTAAAGTTAGCTAGCATTGTAAACTTCTAAAGGCAACTGACGGTATACACTTCTGAGGCCAGCTGGTAGTGTACACTCCTAAAGCCAGCTGGCAGTGTAAGCTGTAAGTGTACAATTGACGGTATACATTCCAAAAGCCAGATGGCGGTGCACACTTGTGAAGACAACTGGGGATGTACACTTCACGCCAAGAGTCGGGGCGAGAAGAGGTTTGAGAATTGAGAAATTTGAGTCTCCCATATTTTTATATATTTTTCAGTTTATTTTTATTTTTTTAATTATAAGAATGTGAATTTATTTTTGTGTGTTTATAACGTGACGTGACCCGGGATTCATTGTTGTGGATTCTTAATGGTTCATAGCACTTATATTTCCCCTAAACGAACCAATGCGATAATATTCAACCAACTAAAATAGCGCCAAAATTGCATTGAGACTTTTTTTTTTTTGCGGGGAATAGCCCACCCGGACACAGGTCATCAACCCACAACGAGGCTTGGCGGGGGTGGGGGAGGGGGGCAAAAATAAGAGTAAAATGAAAAATAAGAAGAAAAATAATAGTAGAGAAAAAGACTATGTTAAGCTGCACTACGAAGATGCTGGAAAACCAGCTTTTTGAAGTTAGAGAGATTGTAAGAGGATGGAAACGCAAAGGGAAGAGTATTCCACAGTTTGGCTGTTTGGGTAAAGAAGGATGTATTGTACTATATCGGGTTATTCTAGTGTGACCGACGTCCACACAGAATCGGTGGGCACCGCGGGCAAGACGAGTGTTACGAGCCCATGGCCTTGCCGGTGGTACACAGAATGCCAAATCAACCGAACATCGCCCGGTAAAGTACAGTCACTCATAAAAGAAACAGGCCCCACAAAACCCAACTATAACCAGACAGCGTTTCTTTCTAGTTACGGACAACAGTAACTTAGGAGTCTGTGAGAATCTGGACGTGACAGCATTTTTCTGGATTTATGGATGTGGGTAAAATAATTTGGTGGTCTGCAAATCCCTAGTGAGTGGAGTGTAAACCGCTGCTTGAAGTGTGTGGTGATTCACGCACACACGCACGCACAGGATATAGACACACAGGATAAACACATAGGATACAGACACACTGGATACAGACACACAGCATACAAAAACACAAAATACAGACACACAAGATACAGACAAGCGGATACAGACACACATGATACAGACACTCTGAAATACAGACACACATGATGCAGACACACAGGGTACAGAAACACAGGACACAGACACACATAATACAGATACACAAGATAATAGACACACCGGATACAGACACACAGAGATACAGACATACAGACACACAGGGTACAGAAACACAGAATACAGACACACACAGGTTACAGAAATACAAGATACAGACACACAAGATACAGACAAACAGATACAGACAAACAGATACAGACACACATGATACAGACACACTGAAATACAGACACACAGGATACAGATACAGAAGATACAGACATACAGAGATACAGACATAGCCATCGTGACGGAGGGGAGGTGCGAACAATAACACTAAAACATAAAAAAAAACAATAATAAATAAAGAGCGAGTCATCTGGGTCCTCTCTGAAGCACCACCAGCCCAGGGGAAGGCGAGGGTCAGGACATCTCTTACTCACATTAATTATTTACTCATTGAGTTGATTGGCTTCATAACTCTCTCAACCCTGACAGGTACTGTACATTGCACTCAACTACGCGTTAACGAAGCCTCACTTTACTCTACGAAACCTCACCGCACTCTAGTAGTTCTCTCCGCACTCTACGAAATATCACCATACACTCCTCAACCACCACTCACTGATAACCTTGAGGCTTGCCTAGATATGAGGTAGTCACTAAGATGAACAAACTTTCCTGTTCATTTGTTTTAATTTAGTTTTAGTTTGTTTGCAGGCCGCCAGTTTTGTTTACCATCTATGACGTTACCAGGTAAGAGGGGTGAGTGTCGACTCGTCAAGAGTAATGAAGGATTAATGAGGGGTGAGGTTTCATGCGTCTCATAATATACGTCATACAAAAACCCGCCGCTTGTTTACGCCTTAGAACACGTAAATAAACACAGGAAGACGGTCCTCTGTGTCACACCTGTCATGGTGTTAAAAGGTTATCCTGAGAGTTGAATACAATTTCATGGACGCTGAATTTCATTTGCATTTGGCAACTCAAAATCGCAAAAAACTAATCAGATTAATATTAACAAAAAATTCAGCCGAATTATTTTATTATAAAATTATTTCAAAATGCCGTGGACATAAAACGGAAATTGTCCAATTTTTGGGGAGATCACTGGAATGGTCGTCGCAGTACAGTAAACTGGTAATGTTTTGATGGCATAAATTTCACAACGGACGCAGGAAACTGTTTTAACATTTATTAACGTTACTAATAAATCGCACTAAATTATGTTAATGAAATATAGTAGAACTTTGTTCAAATTATTTATTATTATTCAGCACAATCAACTAACATAGGAGACAATAAATCGTGAAAGATTTTTTTGAAGGAATGGTCGAAATATTTATTTCAAGTTCCAGTAATTTGTCTTGTTCGAAGGCAGAATTCTCACGCCACGGAGGAAAAAAAAAATTTTCTAATACGAATTTAGCTAAAGAATAATTTCAAAGTGTCTGCCAATGGAAAGAATGTTTTAAGCATACCAGCGTAAGCCTTAGGTAAATGTACAGCGTGGCCAATAAATCCCAGCCCTCACTTCCCCTACTTGTAAAGATAGATTCCCATCTACAGTTGGGTGGAATGGGATCGCCCTGTATAGAAACAGCGACCCTGAGGGCAAGAAGGGAGCATTGTATAAACTAAGATGCTGAATTTCCCTTTTATTAGTATACTATTACTATCTATATCTAAATCTTGTTCAGGGACTGGTGGGTCTACTGCAAGATCGACCACAGCTATGTACTGTACAATCTGTGTCGCTGGCTGGTACATTTTATTAATTAATTTTTTTTTTATTTTTTTTTTTACAGGCATTAGCCCACCCAGGCACAGGTCACTGACCCACATCGGGGGATAATAATAATAATAATAATAATAATAATAATAATAATAATAATAATAATAATAATAATAATAATAATAATAATAATAATAATAATAATAATAATAATAATAATAATAATAATACGAAAATGAAAAAAAAATCAATAAAGAGTGAGAAACGATATATAGTATGTATGTTGTGTTGTTAAAGTAAGAGAAACAATTGAGACCCTGCAATTGTGTGTGTCTCTGTATGTGAGGACGAGCTCGTCATCAACAGAGGGAGTTATTGTTATGGCGGAGACAGTCAGGTATAATGTTATAAAATTAAAAACACGATAATCGAGGATGCCGACACGAGTTCATACATCCGACTGGTAGCCAAACAGTGCATCATAACGTAAAGAAATGTAATTATTCATATATAAATAACATTGTATACATTATTAACTACATAATATACTGTAAAGTAGTCGTCCCTCACAAAAACACGAGTGTATCCCTTTGTGGTGGCGCAACTAGTTGAGTGCCGCGCTCCGAGGTGTGTTGGCACTACCCCAAAGAACTGTTATACCTCTACGTTCTTAATTTTCCCACTCTTCTCTATTGAGGACACTAAACGAGTCCATCTAGCTCAGTAAAAGGATTAACGCCCGTATTATTAAACATCTTCCCTTGAAGAGGGTCGTCGTGTTTCAACCCGAGTTTTAAATTAAATGAGTCCCGAGGGACACCGCAGTACAGTACTTAACGGGGCGGTGTGGCGGTAAGATTAACTAATTCAAATATTATAAATTAATTTTATTGGAATTAGTTAATTTTACCGCCACACCGCCCCGTTAAGTACTGTACTGCGGTGTCCCTCGGGACTCATTTAATTTAAAACTCGGGTTGAAACACGACGACCCTCTTCAAGGGAAGATGTTTAATAATACGGGCGTCAGAATCTACCATGGGCCGTCCTGCTAAGAGCTGATGTGGATAACATTTAAGCCCCGAACTCTCTAATTCTTGCTCATATCTTTCTTTGCCTGTGATTGTAAATTATTCATTGTAGTCTGATTCAACAGTTTAATGAATAACTTATAGAACCATCAAAATAACAGAGTAGTTTTCCGTTCAGGCAGTACACATCTTACACCTCTCTTTGTGGCAGCTCTGACCAAGTGACGTCAGCATGAAGGAATCTATAGGTCGTGTTTAAAGGTGCTTGTGTTTACCTGACTCGTGTCCCGTGTGTACAGTACAGTACGTCGTGTGTTAACGTATTAATTTTTTGTTTACGATTTAGCCCAAGAGTTTCATACTTTGAGGAAATTCACGTTGTAATTTGAAGTTTCGTTTCTTTTAGGATGGGAAATGTCGTATTTTTAGTAATGAGTGAGTTGCGAAGCCAGCTGGTCTTTAGTGAGGATAAGCTAGCAATTAAACTGGGTTCCATACACCAGACCACCTGCTTGGTACAGTGCGGTTACAATATAGTGAATAATGAGTCTTAGGCATATATAGAGACAATGAAGACGGCACTGCACTCGATCACTTTCAAACCTGTAAAATCAGAGTCCTTTATATTAAACTCTCATTGATTATGAGTCGTTGGGGTTATTTATGACACGCTAGAAAGTACATGGAAAGAAGGAGGAGGAGGAAAATAAGAAGAGGAAAGAAATTGATCACGTCACCCAAACCATCGGTCTTCCTCGTATAAATGTTGATTTAGTGGTGTAAACAGAACGACGGAGGCATTAATAGCACACAGCTTTAAAACACGGCCACCAGGACTCAAGACACACACACACACACACACACACACACACACCTTTCTCTAATGAAGGCTTTTGTTAAACCATCAATGTATGTAATAAGTCATTTATGTCCAATGTATATTTTCAGCCTTCGGGCTGCAGAACTTTTTCAATAAACCGTTAATTATTATTATTATTTTATTATTATTACACACACACATACACACACACACACAGAGCCAGAGTGCGCGTCATGATGTCTGACAAGAGAGCAGCCAATTAATTATCTAAATAGGAGGAGGCGTGAGGTATCAAACGTCTGGTCAATCACCACCAGATAGCCAGCGGAGAACAATCAGATGGTCAATGCCTCTGTGGACGAGTACTGAGACATAAACAAACCCAGAGCAATAAGGGAACGTCTTGTATACTCACAATCAGTAACTTTACCAGTGGAACTTGTACAGACCTTGGCATACACAATAAACATACTGTACTTGATAGAGAAGTATAAACAGCTTGTACATATATCGTCGCATACACAGTAACCTTAGAAAAATACATACAAACATACACATAATTAGAAGAACCTCCATTCGTCTATGCTAGGCAAGATCTTAGAGCCAGCCAGGCGAGGGTACAGGGAGAGGATGTTTTTGAGGAGTCCAAGTGGTGCAAAATTAAACTAAAGGGAGGGGACTTAGTGTCGGGTGTATCTACAGATCCCTAAACTGTAGCCCACTAAATCAAAGGAACTCAAGAGCCTTAATAGACAACGCAGCGATGCTCAACCCTAGCCACCTCCTTATCATGGGGGACTTTAACTATGGCGACATCGACTGGAGAAACGAGTTCACCCCAAATGACTTGAATAACCCTGCTATTCTTTTTGTAGAAACTCTGAGAGATAATTTTCAGGTCCAACATGTTAAAGATCCGACACATTACAGAGGGGAGCAAACACCCAAGCCACTAGACTTCATCATAACAAACGAGGAGGGTATGGTGGCCAAACTGGAACATCTAGCCCCAGTTGGCACCAGCCACCATGTAGTGTTTGTCATTCAGATTTAACTGTTACTTAGTTCAAGATAAAGCCAGGCCAAGTTGCAAATGTTACAAGGGAAATTACAACGGGATGAGGGAAGAGATGAGAGGTATTCACTGGCCTCACTCACAAAGGTACAAGAACGCAGACACTACGCTGAATATCATAACTAGTAAAGTAACCCATTTGATAGATAAATATATACCCAAGACCAAACCCAGTGCCTCTAAGAATACGAGGGGATCTCTACACATGAGCCATGCGGTGATCGACAACGATAAGAAGTAAACCCAGAAATTCAAATGATGAGCCGGGCAGGAGGATTTATGCAAGAGCCAGAAACCAAGCAAAGGCAGAGTGTAGAAGGGCTGAAAAGGAGTTCCAAAGACTGGTTGCAAGTGAGGTCAAGTCAAACCCAAAGGCGTTTTACCGCTATACAAAATCGAAATTAAAAACGCGAGTAGGAGTATCAGACCTGAGGCTTGAAGATGGTAGTTACGCACATTCTGACCAAGATGAAGCTGAGGCATCGAACAGCTTCTTTTCCTCGGTGTTCACAAGAGAGGATATGATTAACCTTCCTGCGTTTGAGGACAGACGGTTCGACACAGTACTGACCCACATTGTGTTCACAGAAGTGTATGAGAAATAAACTGTCAAAGCTAAAGGTCCATAAGAGTCCCGGCCCTGACATGGTGCATCCTAGAGTGATAAGAGAGTTGTGCAACGAGCTTGCCGAGCCCCTGAAGATCCTGTTATGTAAATGCCTGAATGAACAAAAGGTCCCCAGTGATTGGAGAATGGCTTATGTGAGTCTTATCTTCAAGAAGGGCGATCGTCACTCCACGAACAACTATAGACCGGTGAGCCTGACCAGCATAATATGTAAAGTACTTGAGAGTATTATCAGAGATGCCGCGATGGAACATCTACTTCTAAACATCCTTGTAAAGGATTGCCAACACGGTTTTATGCCGGGGCGCTAACACAATTGCTCAAGGTATTGGATATTTGGACCCATTTTCTGGAACGGGGTGGTAATATCGACAATATACACCTAGATTTTGACAAGGCTTTCGACAGTGTAACCCACGAAAGGCTGAAAATCAAACTGGAAGGGTACGGAACCCGGAGAAATGTCCTACTGTGGATAGAAAACTTTCTACATGACCGCAAGCAGTGTGTGGTGATTAATGGCACGAAATCATCATCTGTACCTGTCACAAGCGGGGAGCCACAGGGCAGTGCATTGGGCCCGCTGGTGTTTGCTTGTTTCATAAATGACATGCCTGACGTTGTACACTCCTCCATACAAATGTTTGCGGATGACGCCAAGTTATTTCGGGAAATCAAGAACTAAGCGGAGTGTGAAGAGCTGCAGAAGGATCTCTGTGAGCTCCAAGAACGGTCGAAGAAATGGCTGCTGAGATTCAATGTCACGAAGTGTAAGAGGATGCACCTGGGGCGTACCAACGGTAAGGAGGCATATCATATGTCTCAATGGGCTGAAGAAACTGCACTATTTGAGACTGAATGTAATAAGGGCCTAGGTGTGTATGTTGACAATGAGCTGAAGTTCTCGGGCCATTGCAAGAAGAAGGTAAACAGGCAATAAATTATTAGGTCTTATAAGAAGGTCGTTCAGATATCTAGACGGACGCGTCCCTCGTAACGATCTTCAAGAGTGAAGTGCTTCCCGAACTGGAGTACTGTTACCCCGTCTCGTCACCGAGATATGCTAGGGACTGTCAGTTGGTTGAAAATGTTCAAAGGAGGGTCACCAGACTGGTGCCTGCACTTCGGCACCTGAACTACTGTATATTGAGAGATTGGAGCGCCTGAACTTGCCTAGCTTATACTACAGACGAGCAAGGGGCGACCTAATTGAGGTGTACCTAAGCATTCAAGGGGCACTACTCAGTCGAGTGTCCTTACTTGGAGCTGGCGGACGCTCGCCCTACAAAGGGTCACAGCTCAAGATTGAAGAAGCCGCAAGCCTAGAAAACTGTGAGGGCAAACTTTTTCGGAGTGAGAGTTGTAAACTTTGGAACAATCTGCCAGAAAGTGTTGTGACGGCACCGGGTGTGAGTTCTTTCAAGACCAGACTTGACCAATACTGGAGCAGGTTCAGGTACATTCAGGAGCCGGTGCATGCCTAGTACCTGCCAACAATGCGTAACAGAGACGTGACCGAACGCCCAAGCGGCTAACGAGCCGATCAGTGGTGAAGAGGATAAAAGTAAGTAAAAGATATACATAGAAAATTGATCAAATATTTAATAAAGTCGTGCAGAGAATCAGACGATTGATTAGAGGCATTGTGGATACATGTGGAAACCTATTGAGCGACCTGAGTAATGCCCAGGGTGTCAAACTAGCCACCCATAGGAGTAGACGTGAGCTCTATATATTATTCAGAGGCCGTAACAAAACTGCCTCCTAGTGTGTGCAATAAAATAAAATTATATTCTGTACCTCCCAAAGTTTTATTTTCAAAGTGTTGATGCCATCTTCTCGCCCGTGTAAATTACTTAAGAAACAGACCATAAATTACCGTTAAATGCTACTATTTATTTTCTTCGGAATTAATCGTCTGGGTCTAGGAAGTAAAGGTCATACCTCAGTAAACAGCTACGGAGAGGGAATGGTGTGAAGAAGTGTTGGGGAGAGAAAAGTGTTTAAATATTTGAAGTTAAATGAAAAGACTGGTCATGAAACACATCTAACCTTCTCCTCTGACGCACACAGATGACGTCCGCTGTGAAGGCTCCGTCAGATAAACGTGTCTAACGGGTGCTTGGCGGATGTATTTACAGTGAGAAGAGAGAAAAATGTAGAGCTTATTTGTCGTAAGAGGGTTGAAGGGGAGGATGAGAAGAGCCCTATGCTTCAAGGTTCCTTCCTGGTGGTGGTGTTTGACTGATGAATCCCTACCAGGTGTTAGGTTGGGTGGTGGACTGCAGGAAGGGAGAGCGGGGTAGTGGAGTTGGCCGTGTTGGTTGAAATAATGCTCAGCAGATTCCAACACTGTTACCTTCCAATTACTGTACCCGTCTCGTAAACTAATCTAATTCGTTTATCGTATCTATAACTATTATCCTTCGTTTGTGGTTATACAGTGTATCTTTTTTTTCCAAGCCCGTTCAGGAAGACCATTCTTCTGGCCAATTCGTTGACGCTGTCAGACGCTTGTTTCTCGTTTTCTGAGATTGTGCACCTTGGTAATACTATTGACCACTGACCCCCGGGTGGTCCAGACAAGAACTAAAAATCTTCCTCGACTGAGATATCGCCACAGCAACTGCGGGGGGTGGTTACCCGTGGCAGGGAGGACAAACTGTGACAGTCAAGGATATACAGTATATGCCTAACACTAGGGAAGATGGGTAAGTTTGTTAGTTAACAATATAGTTATTTACCTTGTTTTACTTACAATAGATACCTGAAATAGTCACAGTAGATGTTGGAAGTGGATACCATTTCACTGCTTATTGTGAGTTGAAGATTTAACACTGCGCGTATAGCAAGGAACCACTATATTGTCAATTACTGCAGGTACACAGAGACTGTTCGATCACCCTGTACCACGTGTGGATAATTGTCTGAGTTGGCTGTTAATCTAATGTGCACGGCCATACCTGCCTGATGGGCTCCCGCACACTGAGCGGCCTACATTGTTACTGCACTCTGACACAGTAATGTTATAGCATGGTAACATTGTAATATTCCAACATGATAACACTGTAAAAATAAAACCTGGCATCATGTTACATGGTAACACTATAACATTCTGACATGATAACACTGCAGCACACTAGTATCATAACATTATAACAGTGTAAGAAAGTAAATCACAAAACACAACCCAGTTCTCCTCTCATAAGTGAACACATTAAGGAGTTACGTCAGGGCCCCCCAGCTGCCCCTACACGGATTGGAGTGTGTGTTTGTATGTATGTGTGTGAGGCAGGCGTTTACACCGTGCCTTGTAGCGGGGAAAATCACTGCTATGTGCAATTTCGATCCCCTGAGTACAGTATAGCCACAAACTAAGTTAATATCGTTTTCAAGCGTTGTTAATTTCTAGTTTACACGACAAACACCGCATGTAACTTCCGGAATAAACGATGAATAAATTAATGGTTCATTTATACACAGGTATGAAGATAAACTTTACTTAATTAAAAAAAAATGTAGACTTGAGTGAACGGCGCTACAAAATCTAGACTGTTGAAAGCCCTCCTATTACTACTAAAACAAAAACAGACACGTGTTTTTTCGTCTTCAGTTAATGCAATAAAGTATTAGATATTACATATAACAAAAGGAGCATAAACTCGTGGCTTACTTGTTGTTCTGATGGGATGAGTTGATGTTACTGGAACCTTGTTTAAGAATCTTTGCGAGTCCTTACGTGGCACTAGGAAATGGCGAGGTGGTCTTCAGCTGAGGGGCAAGGGAAAGGAGGAGTGAGATGTGTAAATAATTATTTTTGCTAGAGCTGATGGTGGTAGGCTGATGGTAGTGGTAGAGTGATGATGATAATAAGGTGGTGGTGGTGATGGCGATTATGGAGGTGATAATGGCGGCAATAAGGTGATGTCGATAATGATGGTGAAGGTGCTAGTAGAGTAATGTCAAAGGGAGTATGGTGGTGGTTCTGATGTGGTAATTATGGTGGTGAGATGATGATGGTGAAAATATTGAGCAGATGGTAAAGATGATGGTGGGAGGGGTGATGGTCATATGATAGTGATGATGGAGGTATGATAATGATCTAGGCTGAGAGATAGCTGATAGTGATTCTCCTGGTTATGGGGGTTACCTTATGGTGATGGTGACAGGGCAGGTTGTGATGATGAGTATGATGCGAGAGGCCTACACTGTTACAACACCCTGACATATGTACATTCACTCCCAAAAGTATCTTTTTGAGTTTGTGTGAGACAATATGACACAACCGACGAAGGATTTTGACAACCAAACAGAGAACAGGAGCCGTAGTGTTCACTATTAAATTCATCGGACCCCTCCGTAAAGATACCTTTTGGAATAACTATACACAGAGTATATTGGTTAAGACAATCATATAATATGGTGTACGTATGTATACGTTTATGTATATACAGGTATGTAGGTATATAAATTGATGAATGCAGTACATGTATTTAAAACAAGAGTAAAAGAATGAATGTGTGTCAGTGTGAAAATATATACATTCGTGAATACAATGTATGTGTGGGTGTAAATGTATCTATACACAAAAAATATGATAATTATATGTGTGTACAAGTAATGGGCTTGATACAAGCAAATGTAGAGCGTGAGTAAGTATACGTGGACTCTCATATATGTACGTTTGTTATGTACGTAAAAAAAATGCACTGAAAAACATATACGGAAGGCTGACTATGGTAAACAGTAAGTTTGACAGAGAGACAGGGAGATATTCTGTTGCAGAAATAATGTTGAGAGAGAGACGCACCAAACTGCACTACTCAGGGGTCAGAGAGAGACTGACTTCCTCGGACGGGGCCGACCGGAACTCCTGACAGTGCTTCACTGCATCACAACACGGCCCCTCCACCTCCGCAGTGTGTACCTCCCTCACACACACGAGCGCATTGGTAACCATTTTAATGTCAGTAAAGTTTACGAATGTTTGTTTTTGGTCTCAGTCTAACCACGTGTTAGCTGTTGACAAAAGGGGGTGGGTGTACCAGATTGGCCGTTCTTGGGATCTTTAACAGGTGGACGACAACGACGACCACCAACAATAATTCTCTCACTGCTGCTTCCGCTGTTACTATTCTATAGCTATTTTCACCGCTTCCTCTCATTGTCACTGTTACTGCTACTTTCATGGTTGCTTAATCTATATAATTGTGCTATAAACTGTACCTGTTCCTTCACCTGTTACTCAACCATAAACTGTACCTGTTCCTTCACCTGTTACTCAACCATAAACTGTACCTGTTCCTTCACCTGTTACTCAACCATAAACTGTAACAACTCTCCCCATTCATACAACCTCCCACCCACCCAGCCCTTCAACTCCTTCCATATCCTCGCCTTCACCCACTACCTTCTCTCTATTGCCACATTTTCTCCACCCACAATTTACTCCCTTTATTTACACCTACACCCTCCCGGCCCACTCCCCACCCGGTCCACCCTCCCCCACTCAAATAGTTCTCAGACTGTAATCGGCTGTATCAACACACCTTGTAATTATTTCTCGTATTTTATGGCCAATACTTCCCCTTTCACTAGTCACTTCATCTGCCCATCATGACCCGCAGAGAGAGAGAGAGAGAGAGAGAGAGAGAGAGAGATGCACACACTCGAGTTTCAACAAATGGCCACCGCCGCACAGTTCCTTATAGAGTTCCTTCCTGAGCCATCCCCTTTATGCCATTACAACGGAGGTATACCGTACCAAATAAGATACAAGACCTCTTACCACCACAACACCACTGTACGCCACAGCACCACTGTTCATCACAGCACCACTGTACATCACAGACTCCTGTATGTCATAGTATCACTGTTCATCACAGCACCACTGTAAGTCACAGCACCACTGTTCATCACAGCACCACTGTTCATCACAGCACCCCTGTACGTCACAGCACCACAGTAAGTCACAGCAACACTACGTCACAGCAACACTACGTCACAGCACCACTGTACGTAACAGCTCCACTGTACGTCACAGCATCACCGTACGTAACAGCACCACTACACGTCACGGCATCACCGTACGTAACAGCACCACTGTACGTCACATCACCGTACGTAACAGCACCACTGCACGTCACAGCATCACTGTACGTCACAGCACCACTACACGTCACGGCATCACCGTACGTACAGCACCACTGTACGTCACAGCATCACCGTATGTACAGCACCACTGCACGTCACAGCACCACTGTACGTCACAGCACAATTGTACGTCTCAGCACTACAGGTACGTCACAGCACCATAGTTCGTCACAGCACCATTGTACGTTACAGCACCACTGTACGTTACATCACCGTACGTCACAGCACCATTGTATGTCACAGCACCATAGTTCGTCACAGCACCATAGTTCGTCACAGCACCATTGTACGTCACAGCACCACTGTATGTTACAGCACCATTGTACATCACAGCATCATTGTATGTTATAGCACCATTGTACGTCACAGCACCATTGTATGTCACAGCACCATAGTTCGTCACAGCACCATAGTTCGTCACAGCACCATTGTACGTCACAGCACCACTGTATGTTACAGCACCATTGTACGTCACAGCATCATTGTATGTTATAGCACCATTGTACGTCACAGCACTACTGTACGCCACAGCACCACTATACGTCACAGCACTATTGTACGTCACAGCACCAGTGTACGCCACAGCACCACTATACGTCACAGCACTATTGCACGTCACAGCACCACTATACGTCACAGCACCACTGTACGTCAGAGCACCACTGTACGTCACAGCACCACTATCAACCTACAAGAAACCGTGTTTACTCGCCTTCCTCATTTATTCTCGTAAAATATTTTTCCCCTCGTGATGAATAATGAACCAGCTCCGCCGTGCTCCTGAGCTAATTTCTCACACATGCTGACACGACAACACAATAATTATATTAACTATCCCACTTGAGCTTGGTCAAAGAAAAATGGAATTGAAATGAAGTCGAGATCCTACCTAATGTAAGCTGTTTCTTTTGTGGTAAAAATTTTAAAGGATAAATACCTCGCCATATTAAAGTATTTGGGCTTAACTATTTCATTCAAGGGACATTAATGTATATATTAGAAGCATCTAGTCAGATTTCATGAAGATTCGTAAATTATATCCAAGGTTCTTCTTCCTCTTCCTTCTAACTGTAGAGAACATAACATCTACTGAATGAATTTTCAGTATTATGAGCATATTTTATTTTATCATTGGTAAAATAAAGGAATATAATATGATGGGATCGTAATTCACCAACGAGAGGAAACAAATGTGCTAATGGGCTTATGAATCTAAAGTAAGATTTTAAGAAATACGCTAATGGGTACAAGAACAGTGGGTGTTGTCTTTGTTGGGGGATATTATAGTTACTTACTTTATTCTTTCTGAGTGAAATTGTAGGCATGACTATTATTATATCAGGCGTCATCGATAGGCTTAAGATGCCATGACGTCCTCATCCAACTGTCTCCTTCCTTAAGACAGAGCGTAAAATTGTGACGTAAAATCATTGATCTTAAATCTCCTCTGTGGTTGGTTGAATGAACCTAAGGGCTCTGGGATGAACAAGGACACGATGGCTGAAGGTAATGATGACGGATTTTCAAAGAAACGAAGAAAATTCCTTTACAGGATGATTCACTCACTGACAGTCGACTTAATATTTTTTTTTTAAATAAGATTCGTACCATCGATGACCTATAGCTAAACATTGGGTTCATAAATAACATTTATATCAGCGAAACTGTGGCCTAATGTCGGCAGGACTGTGATTCTATTGTAACCTTCAGTCGGTATTACACTAAGGAAGGCGTGGCTGAGATTCAGGAGGCGTTTCCAATCAACGATAAGAACACGGTCTATGAATATCCTGGAGTGAGTTAAACTTTTCTTCAAACGCTACAAAGAAAGGCTGGTACTGTACCAGACAACTGGTTAAGCTAACCACTTATTTAAATGTGATTTTAAGTAAGAAAATTGCACACATTACCTGCCCAGACCAACCCATTTATCTTCATAAAGTCGCTTAAATATTTACTCTACTAAAACTAACACAGACCACATGAAGGATAACAGTGACCTATCCTACCACGGATTTCTCGTATGTCATGTGGCAGCTTGGTTGCAAACTTTCTTGATTTATTATACATACACTCAAACACAGATTCACGTCCTCACTGAAATATACAAGGTTATTCTACTTAAAGAGTTACATAATAAGCAACATTATTTTATGGCGGTTTGTGAACTAGATGAGAAGGGGTCTTTCAAATTCATGTTCTAACAAGGCAAATTCTCGAATTTATTCCCCTAAATTATTTTACAAGCTCACATTTGGATATTTGCTTTTGTATGTATGTACTATAAGTTTGCTAGTTGATACATTCATTATCGACCGGTCATGTTCTCAGGTAATACTTTGGCCCTGGTTTTAGGCTGTCGTGGAGAGAAATTCAGTTCTTTTCTTCGTTGTAACTTAAATATGATCACATTTTCATCTCTCTCATCATAATATTACACACGCACATTCATTATTTTCTAAGCTGCAAATATTGATAAGCCGTCGCGACATTTATTGCCGAGACCAATAAATGTGTTAGGCCTGGCAGAGGTGCAGACATGACTCACGCTCAGTATATAAACAGATGTGATCAGGTTTCCGCTTTTCTAAAAAAAATTATGCCATTTCTTGGTTAGGGAAAACCAATCGTTTGCAACTTTGCACACGCACACTCTCGTGTTTATCATAATAAAACCCGAAGATGGTATTATTTTTGGCACACATTCCAGGCACCAAGAGGCGACTGTCTTACACTGTTTGTTACAATGTCTAAAAACCTTTATCCTGGTGGGTGGGGGAGACACTCTGTTTACTCTCTGCTGCTAGTGCTCCTTGGTTCGTACGATAAGTTTATTCCCCTAAGTTAGATTTTCTTCCTAACTAGAGACGTGATAAGCGAATTTAACTGGTTTAT